>NC_085004.1:2061739-2271739 GCF_963854185.1 Sardina pilchardus
TTATCATTTGCATATACAATCTCTCTCTCTCTCTCTCTCTCACACACACACACACACAAACACACACACATACACACACACATACACAAATAAACAGTGCTAATCAAAGCTGTTGTGTACAAAGCCTTCCGATTTGTCTTAATTGGGCATAATCTGTCGCTGTGGGTGGACAGCTGGAAAAGCAAAATTAGTATTTGCAGATGATTCTCGCTGAGCATGGACAGTGTGACAGCACAGGGACTGAGTGTGCTGTGGCTCGTACTGTATGGAAGTGGAGGCTCTTTGGGCTCTTTGGGGGTGCTGGAGGTGCTGTCGGAGCGCCTGCTCTGCATAAGAAAGCGGACCTCTGCGCCAAAGGTCAGCGCAGCGCGGTGCGGCGCGGTGCGGAGCGGCCGGCTGGAGGGGTTCCAGTGCCGCATGCCTGACCCGTCCAGGGCAGCGCTCCTGCTGGAGCTAGAGGACGAGCAGGTCGTTGCAATCAGCTGGAAAAAGGAGGCCTGCTCTGGCCACCACCTCCCCGCTGACCAGCCTCCACCCCCCACCTCCTCCCGTCCGCCCGCCTGCCTGCTCTGGCCACCACCTCCCCGCTGACCAGCCCCCCCCCCCCCCTGCCCTACCCCCCCCCCACCTCCTCCCGTCCGCCCGCACCCTCCCGCACCCTCCCACCGAGTGTGTCCTTGTGTCGGAGACAATTAGAGGAGCCCGATCACATTTTTACCTGAGTCCACATATCAGACAAAGGCAAGTCCGGCCAACACACAGGAAATGACACAAAGGCATTTTGACAGAGAAAAGCACTCCATAGACAGTAGTTTTCCGCCCCAAAATATACAGAGCAGTCTTTTTGGACAAGGCCTTCAGGCATCAGTAGCAGTCCAGGTTAATGACAGGTCTGGTAGTGCATATTTATACTGGGCTTTACTCCCCCTGTCAGATGAGAGAGGGTTCCACCCCTGTGCTGTTTGCGTGTCAGAGACAATCACGCCACCGCAGTGCCACGAGAGCCTTGAGCTCCCGGTAACACGCGAGCCACGGCCTACCTCACACACACACAGCACACACGCGCACACACACCACACGCACACGCGCACCAGTCGCCACATGCGTCCCGGCGTCTGGCTTTGACAGCCTGTCAGCACATCATTAACAGTCATCCGTCACTGATCTCCCCTCAAAGCCGAGAAATAGAATTCAAATGACCAAAAACAAGGCGGCAGAGCTTGCGGAAATGAAAAAAAAAAAAAGACAGGAGTGGAAAAGAGGGGGAAAAAATACTGTATTGAATCCTCGACTCTATTAAATGTCAGCTTCTCTTTCCCTTTCTTTGTCAGGGGAAGAGATTATGCCCCAGGGCAGTCTGGGAGAAGCAGCATCGGCAGGAGGGGAGGAATGAAGGCTGGGGGAGGGGGGAAGTTCTGGATCTCATTGCTCAAACCACAGGTGTTACTTTAATACCCTCTTTTGTGGGAAAAGATGAAGCACGGTGTGAAGAATCCCCCCTCTTCTCTCTCGCTCTCTGTCTCTCTGTCTCTCTCACCTCTCCTCTCTTTTCCCCCTGATTATTGGTCAAAAAAAAAACATTCAATTCTCTTTCTCTCCATTTCAGAAAGAGCCAATTTCATTTCAAACTTGCAACATATGGTCCCTTCCCAACACGGCTGTCGCCTCAGTCACACGGAGGGCAGATTTGCAATATATTCAGGAAGGGGAGAAAAAAAAAGCTATTACAGAATTCATCAAAAATTAAAGAGGGCGTCATGAAAGTCTGCAGGGGAGAGGGGAAACAGACTGGCAGAAATATGCTGTGTACACAGAAAACATGCTAAACTCTCCTCTCTTAGGTACACAGACAATGCAGCTACAACTATTCGGCTTTGTTAGTTGATAACAGGATGTCAGGGCGACACCCAAAGATTTACAGGAAGGTACAAGAAGCTGCTTCCACTGTTCCCCCTGCCCAGATGATAAATACAAGTAATAAAGGGGATGCATTTGAAGAAAATTGTCCTTTTTTTCATTTAACTGAGACAGAGATAGATATTGATCCCTGTTTCTCATAAAGCATTACTGAAGAGGACTGATCTCTCCAGCTTTCTTGGCAATATATAAGCTACATTTAGAAAGCACCAAATCTAATTAAAGTGACATTCTAAATTATTTTTTTTGTTGGAAATGAAACACCCGGGTATGTGACCTATGACTAATCCACACTTGATAGATGATGCATTAGAATATTCTAATTTACCATTTTCCATTTTTACAGTAGGATGATGCAATGGGTCTGTTGTGGCTTTGCAATGCATGCGCTGTCAAATTAGCACTGGAGAGAGTATTGGGGGAAAGCTCTTTTTATTAGACCATTGTATTATTTCTATAGAGGTTTCCATGTGTATTAAAGCATATTCTGCGGCTGAGGGAAAATATAGTGAGATTACCTATTCACCCTAGCATCCTACAAATACACACTGGATGATTGGAAATCTGGATAGCAAATGAATCCTGTCAAATAGAGAGAGGGGGAGAGAGTGACAGAATGAGAGGAAAGGGGAATGAGAGATAGAGAGAGAGGGAGAAAGAGCAAATGATGAAAAAAAAAAAAACACATGAAGCGAGTGGGGGTGGAGACAGGACAAAAAAGGAAGAGAAAATAGCTCAGAGACGAATAGAGGGCTTTCAAAGACGCGGAGCTGCCCTCGGCCTCCGCTGCCAGATGTGGACGTCAGGCGTCCGTCAGCCGTCAGTGGCCTCGGCAGGGCGCGCCGCGGCGCTCAGAGGGGGCGGAGCTCGCCCAGGTCAGGGACACCTGCTGCGGCCAGGAGACAGGTGCGCGCCGCTGTGACCACCGGCAGATGCGCCAGGTCTCGTCCACTCCACCCCACCTGCACCCCCCCGCCAACCCCCCGGCCCGGCCCTGTCCAGTCTCGCACCAGCGCTCGCCACTCCACAGG
Organism: Sardina pilchardus; assembly: GCF_963854185.1. Classification (NCBI taxonomy): domain Eukaryota; kingdom Metazoa; phylum Chordata; class Actinopteri; order Clupeiformes; family Clupeidae; genus Sardina; species Sardina pilchardus. The sequence continues at coordinate 2,064,688 of NC_085004.1, forward strand.
GTCAGGAAAATAGTCTCCACCGTCTCCCACCGTCTCACGGAGGACAGGACCGTGATTGGCACGCACGCATCAAAAAAAGGCACAAAGAGGTTAAAAATATGGCAGGTGCATGCCGGCGTCTAACGCGGATGCGTGGTTTGCGCGTGTTGAATCTGCAAGCTTTTAGAGGACTGAAATAGCTGCGTGTGTTGTCTGCCACATCCCCAGCAGCTCCGTCAGAGACTAATGAGAGACGTGGGGGAGAGAGCGCTGACGTGCTCCCTTTCCGTGGAGCTGTTACCCCAAGCACACATACAGCTTTATCTTCCCCTCCCCCCACCGCCCCGCGCAAACATCCATGGGGGGGTGAGTGTGCGTGTGTGCGTGTGTGTGTGTGGGATGGTGTGTGTGGGATGGTGTGTGTGTGTGTGTGTATGTGTGTGTGTGCGTGGGATGGATGGTGTGTGTGTGTGTGTGTGTGTGAGTGTGTGTGTGCGTGTGTGTGTGGGATGGTGTGTGTGTGTGTGTGTGTATGTGTGTGTGTGCGTGGGATGGATGGTGTGTGTGAGTGTGTGTGTGTGGGATGGTGTGTGTGTGTGTGTGTGTGTGGGATGGTGTGTGTGTGTGTGTGTGGGATGGTGTGTGTGTGTGTGTGTGTGTGTGTGTATGTGTGTGTGCGTGGGATGGATGGTGTGTGTGTGTGTGTATGTGTGTGTGCGTGGGATGGATGGTGTGTGTGTGTGTGTGTGTATGTGTGTGTGTGCGTGGGATGAATGGTGTGTGTGTGTGTGTGCGTGCGCTGCAGGAGAGCCTTCCCAGAGCCCTAAATCTCCACACGCAGACGTGCTCCAGAAGCGAGCGGGCCTTCAGGGATGCCTCCGCGTAGTGAAGGCGCTCGTCAGGCGCCCGTCTCCACACACACCCCACACACACCGCACTGCACTGGGCCTCACTGCGCTCTCAGTCCTGCTGCCGCCGCAGGCCGTGATGGGTGCAGCTTAGGCACTTTGCAGGGGGAGCGGGCGGGGACGGGAGGGAGGGAAGAATACAGCTTAGGGAGACGGAGAGACGGAGGGGAGAATATCCATCAGAGAGGCCGAACATGATGCACGAGCTTTCTAGTTTCCGTGCTCGGCGCTAGGAAGGGAGGACACACACGTGAGGGTGTTCAGCTGGGACCGGATTCAACGGGCTTTGTCGTCCGCGCTACGGGGGGGGGGAGGCCAGCGTTCCCCGTCAGGTAGGACACCCGGTGCTGTGGGTAATGAGCGGCGTTGTTTACCTGTGAGCAGGTGAGGCCCTGCGGCACGCCGTCGCCGCCGACGACTGGCCTCGCCGGCCTCTGGAGAGTCTCGCCACTTCACGGTCACTCGCATCATTAGCGCCGTGTGTGTGTTTGGAGCAGCGCCGCAAACACACACACGCACGCACGCACGCGCGCTCGCGTCTCCCGCGGACCCCCTCTCGCTCACGCTGGGCGGACAGACGGGTCAGGCCCAGCAGGGGGGGGGGGGTTCTGTCCAGTAATTGAGCACGTGGCGGCGGGGGTGATTTAGGCCGATACATAAACGCCGGACGCGCCGCTAAATCAGCCCGGCCCCTGGGGACAGTTTAAAAAGAGCACGCGCATGCCACGGACAACGGCTGTTATTTATCCGCGCCGCCGCGCGACACACACCACTTCTTCTTCCTCGCCTTCCCCCGAGCGCCTGCTCCCGTTCGGAGCACGCGGCAGACACCACCAGTCACCCAGAGCTGCCCCCCCCCCCTTCCACTCTCTTGGTCGTTAATTCCAACCCAGTGACATCGCACACGCGACTCGACTCCACTGCTCCACTAAACACCTTTCCACTCCACCGAGGTGACTGTGTTTCCCGCTGCTGCCTCAACCTCAACTCGGTGAACCTCAGACAGGGCAGTCATTTCACACTGACACTGGCGCGTCGAGCGCCAGACAGAGATCGACAACTTTAATTGTGTCAGAAGAGGAGCGCCAGGTGTAAAGAGAATAACCTGTGACTCCGCATGTTCCAGACAGCGCACATGTCCTCAGCGTTCTCATAACCTGTCTTCCATCATACGAGGATCTGTCTGCTATCGCACTCGGTGCGGCGTGAGAAGCATCTGCAAGCGCGCGTTAGAGGTGTCACACGCACTAATTGTTTCTTCTCACCAGCTAATCCAAACAGGAAGCGGGTAGCAGCTGGAGTGGAAGCCGAGTAAGCCAAGCTATCACTGGGACACACATGTCACTGTCTCACACCGCACTGTAACACTTCACTCCGGCACAGCGACCCATAGATGTCCGGTAGCCCTGCTGCGTGAGTGCATTCAACACGCCACTGAGAAGCTCTCAGGTAAAGAAAGGGCCCCTTCTTGCCACAGGAGCTTTGAGTGATGTAGGTTCATTACAGGGGGTAGCTAACACCTATATGAAAAGGTGAAAAAATGATCCAGTGGGGAGTTAGGAATATGACTAATGTGTTTTCTGTTGCTATAGTTATTGCAGCAGTTGCCCTTGGGAATTATTAGGGCAAGTATGGATGCATACACAGAGTCATTATAACAGGAAGCTGTAAGAACGGAGAGCACAGGGTGTTTATGCGCTTTATATTATTCAGAAAATGATCCACATCTATTGCAAGACACGAACAATCAAACTCTGCTGACAGAGGACTCTGAGGTCACTGACTTTGTGGGAGAAACTAAAAAATAGCAATATTCCCAATGATTTGTGGGAAGGTTTTTGTTCCATTTCCAGTATTTTTCTGTGAACTCATTACACTTGAGTTTAGGCTAATATTCAAATTTGCAAACAATGAGCACACAACTAAGCCTCGGCATATAAACACCTCTAGCTATGTACAATAGCACACTACAAACGCGGCGCATTTATCAGAGTAACTATCACAATGGGAAGGCAGGGTGCATTTCGTATGATGGCTTGTTTTGTGTTGCTGAACGCTGCTCGGTCTTCGCCTCGCCTAGTCAGGCCTTCCTTCTCTTGGTTTGAGGAAGAGAGGACGTGCCTCTTTAAATGGCTCGGTTAAATATGAAAGTGGAGAGGAGCCCACACTGCTGGAGGGCGGCCAAGCTAGGTGCAGGGGAGCGCGGGAGCGCTGTAGCCGAGCGGGAGCGCTGTAGCCGAGCGGGAGCGCTGTAGCCGAGCGGGAGCGTGAGCGTGGACAACCTGGAGCCGGGGCTCCTGCTATCTATAGACTGCACATTCCCAGTGTCAGAACAGCCTGTCAGGAACAGCACCACAAAGCTACAGCACCCAGGATTCATAGCTAAAATAGCAGGGGAAAAGTCGCCAGCCATCGCAATGCTGCTCTCTTAATAAAGACAGAGCTGGTTGAAAGATTATGGTCAGATGGTTGGATTTTAACCAAACGACATCATTATAAATGTCAACATAGCCACGAGCACATTTTTTCCTTCATGCTATCAAGGCAGGCATACAATGACCTGTTACCAACTCAACGTAAGTATAGATATAAGGTCAAAATACTGCGGTCATTCTTCAGTGATCTTCAATAATTTGTTTGTCAATCAATATCAAATCCCCGGGATCCCATGTTAGGATAATAGCAATCTCACTCTGCCTTGCTCTCTGGCTGTAACTGCCAGGCTTCTGATAAACACCAGTGGACAGCTACACAATTAAATCACTGGTCCTGTGTGTCGCCTGGAGGCGTTATTTTATTTGGGCTCGCCAGTGAGAGAATGCTTTCTCAGCCAAATCAGACACCTGTGCGCTGAGACCCAGTCTCTTCACAGCTTCAGTGTGATGATCTTTCAGGCACTCCCCCAAGGTCATTCAGACAAAGGAGGAGAGAGGGCAGGGGGAGGCTGTGCTGGGTGTGGCAGAGTAAAGAGGGAGAGAAAAACAGAAAAGGAGGAGGAGGAAGAGAGAAAGAGAGAGAGAGAGAGAGAGAGAGAGAGAGAGAGAGAGAGAGAGAAAGAGAGAAAGAGAGAGAGAACAACAGAAAAAGAGGAGGAGGAGAGAGGGCAGGGGGAGGATGTGTTGGGTGTGGCAGAACAGAGTAGAGAGAGAGAGAAAAACAGAAAAAGAGGAGGAGGAAGAGAGAAAGAGAGAGAGAGAGAAAGAGAGAGAAAGAACAACAGAAAAAGAGGAGGAGGAGAGAGACAAAGAGAGAGAAAGAGCATGGTGTATTTGTGTATAGAGTGTACCATGCGGTGTATTAAATCATTAGAATAAATCAAAAGCTATAGCACTAATCTGACAGAGAGCATGGCTCGTATCCTCTTCAACCTCTTCATCACATTCAGGCATGTACATGTGTATACTTATACAGTGCATGGGGGAATGGTAATGGATGATAATTGTTCAAATGAGCCACTATTTATTATCAAAATAAAACAATTATAACCCTGTCATGGCATTGTTTTCGCTGCTTTGAGTAAACAAAGAGCCAACAAAGCACATCTGGCTAAAATCCATTAGCAGCTATTTAGATGGTGTCTATTCAGGGAAACCTTTTGCCTCCCAAAGTCACTCGCTGAGGCTGTGGTAGTCTAATTAACATGGCTCGATATTGACTGCCACCGTAGTCCATGATAAATAACACTGCATTTATCTCAAACCTATTTTTACCTAATTGAATCAACTGAGAAATTGATGTTTTTTTTGTGTGCCCTGAACAAGACTTTCGATTTCACAGCCAGCTTGGCTGCTGGAAATCCTTCTGGGCTTTACAGTGATCATAAGTCCTTGAGTTTCTATTGTCCTTGACCTGAAACAAACAAATATCTCCTCTCATTTTTCTGTTGCTAACACAGCTGAGGCTGTTCTTTTTTCAGGGTTGCTTATTCCAACCATTCTGAAAGGAGGCAATTAATTGCTTCCCTTTGGCTTCAGTAATACCCAGTGATTGGTTACCCTGATGAAATCAATTGGCTGGGACCAAGTAATTAGTTATGGTAGTCAACGGACTAATCACGGAAAGCTACATACTGTGTTTTTTCTCTCTTCAACATGCCACCTCACATGTCACATACATGTAGAAAAATAACCTGCGCTAGTAAAATGTCCAATTTAACCTGTGGTAGTAAATGTCCAATTTAATCTTGAAAAATCAGTGTCCCTGTTATTGCAGGGGCATATTACCGTGTTATATCAATGAGGTCACAGCTTGCTGTACAGTGCGTTGAGAGTGAGTCGGAGGTTGAGGCTGAGCCGTGGCGGATAGCGACACTGGCCAAAGGGATTACTGAGGGAGGGGTACTGCAGTGCTCTGTGACTAAGTCTCTTCGTGGGCCCTGGGTCTGGGGCCCTGATGCCATTCTACTATAGGCTACATGACAAACTGTGGCCAGTAGAGAGGTATGAACCCCCTGCATCCCTGCCGCTAATGCACTACGCATGAATCACAATGTAAAGCGGAGCTGATCACCATCTTACACTTCACGCCTCGGCCAACAGCTTGATTTGTCAAGGGGGGGTGGAGGTGGGGGGTGGGCACCGTCGCAATCTGCCAATAGCATTGATTCCAGCCCGGGACACAAGAATAATAAAGCCTGCGCAGAGTTAATATGCCGTCTGCTCGCAGATATCCACATAAACGGTCTGTTCCTTCTAATTCCGCCACAGGAAATGAGGAACTCGGGAGGCCGTACCTCTGAGAAGCGCATGCAGGAGCGGTCGCTCCGTGGCCACCGAAGAGATTTGCCCTTTCCCCTGCCCCCTTTTTGCTCCCAGAAAGTCCCGGCATACTTGCTGGCTTCATTCACAAACTCCTTTTGGGATGCGGAGCGCCGAGCTATCCGGCAGCCGTCGTGCCGCAGGATCCTGACAACATGCATGATTGTCCTTCGCAGTCCGCAATTAGTGGTGTGTTCTGCGGCGCGGCTCTAGCCCCGTACGGAGCACCAGAGCAACAGGCCTCACGCCGAAAGTGGAGAGCGCTCGTTAAGGTCCAAAAGAGGCAGAGATGCTAAAAATGCAAAAGCCACAGGTGCAGAGGAATTTACAAGCCGCACTGCCCTGCGTCCCACCCTGGCTGGTATTGCTCTGGGAGCCCATATGAATCCGCTGGCATGCAGCATGTGGTCTGGCTGCCTAAGCTTTTAGGTAAATCCCTCAAAGAGATGGGAAATCACATTTAGGAGAAGCGCTCTTTAAAAAAAAAAAGGGAAAAAAGGGCTTAGAGTGCCCTATCTTGCGCATATACCTCGTACCAGATACAGCAAGTCAATTTGAAAGGAGATGATCAAGGCCAGAATTCATTTCTTTCTCTAAGGTACTTGGAGGAGGTGGCACCTATCTCATTCCATGACTATTTTCCAGGGTGTTCCCTTTTTATTAGATGAAGTGAACCAGACCGCTGTCAAACTAGCCATGCTGCACTGTTTGAAGTCAGCTCTGTTCAAAAGTCAAACTAGGGCAGGTCTTCCTTCACTAGGGGCCAGTGATTTGAAAAAGATTAGGTTCACTGGTTATGCTGGATGCCACTTGTCTAATTCAGGTTCCACATAAAGACTGTCTTGACCTTAGTCTATCCCCAAGGTTTCAGTTACCTTCTGATGGTCGTCCTGAAACCAGTGAGAACAGTGATCCTATTACGCCACTGCAGAAAAAAAGAATGTCAAGCAAAGGTCAGTCAGAAGACTAACGTCACACAGAGGTTTATAAAAACCTTGATGAACTGAAGAAGCCTCTCTGAATTGGAAAAAGATGGCCAAAAGCAAAGGTCTATATAAAGCCCCTGTGATATCGGCGTGGCGCAGAGGGCACCAGATGAAACAGATAGTGCCCCCTCTGAGACTGGGCGCGGGCCCTGCTCCTGGCATGCCCTCGTCTGACAGCTTGTGCTTGATTGCTTGCAGCCAGCCCACCTGCGGAGTGGCCTCCGCCGCGCTTCGGGGCGGAGCAGCCGATCCTCAACCTCTTGGAGCCCTTGGAAGACAGGACAATGAAGCGCTGGACTGCCACGTGCAGACCAGTCCGCAAGCCTCCCTCTGATGTGTTAAAGAGCGGAGAGAGATTTGTGGGCTGTGGATTTGGTTAGTACATCTTTTATTTTTTGCTTTATTATTTCTTATTGAAAATATTTCTCTCACAGCTTATGTTTCATGACCATGGAAGACTCTTTGATAAATTGAGATTAGCTCATCAGTTGAGTCTGTTATTAAAGTGGATTAAACAACGAGTCAACACAAGATGACATCCGGAGAAGGACACCCAGTGTCTGGTTTGATCACACCTCCAGACATTCGGAAGGACTTTAAACTAATGACTTTGAGTCGCGGTGTGTACAGTATGTTGTGCCTCTGAGGAAACACATTGCATCTATTGCACTTAACTTCATCATCGACTGTGAACACAAAGCCACCGAGTGGTAAGCCATTCACCGGCTGAAGTTTTTCAACAACACTTCCCATTTCCAAGGGAGATTTGAGGGAGATCGGTAGCCTTTGATGTTTATATATAGTCACAACAGGCTGATAACATCCTTTGAGCAAACGATGACTGGAAGAGAGCATAAACAACATTTAAAAAACACCATCAAGAGCCAGAGCAAGATGTGCTTGCCACATATGTTGTTCCACAAAGTACAGATGTTTTTTCACTTCTTTTCCACCTGCACCAAAGAGAGGGAAACCACACATAAACAAATACGTGATTAGCCAGACCCAGCACCAAATACCACCTCAGAGCAAAACAAATGCGGGAGGTGGACTGATTTGGTCTGGCCGCCTATCGTAAATCAGTAGAGCATCAGCTTTGTTCCCTTCTTAATTAATGTATCATCCAAATAAAACAGGAACACACAGTCCAAGCATCCACTTACTCCAATACAAACATACAACACGTGTTTACATAGAAAACCACCAAAGAATCAGAACAAAGGCTTTGATCCTACACACAACTGGCAGAATCAAGCAAGGTTTTTCCCCCAAGTATATTCTCACAGCACCACATTCGTCTGTGCACAATCAACTGAACCACTTGGACGGAGAGAGTCATAACTGAAACACGCACGTCGCATAAATAAATAAACAAATAAATACATAAATAACCATAATTAAAAGAACAGTTTGTTCATGTACGTAGCAACATCCTCATGTTTCCATGGCAATCTTGTGATATGCCCTCTGTGCGGGTGCCATAGGGGGCATTCCTTCAGCTCTTGCCATAAGACAGAACCAGCGTGCCCTGATGGCAACACAGCGTGAGCCCTCTCAGAAGTTATTGGGGCTAAAGCAGATCATTTGTCATTTTCATGGGCGCCAATACGAAACAACATGAGACACGCACTTCACTGGAAGCTGTTCCAGAGTGAGCTTTAAGGCTATGTTGTGAGGTCGAGCCCTCCAAGTTTTGGGGGAATGAATCAGAAAGGGGGTCAAGCTGCACATAACGCGGGTTGTCATCCGCACCCACTCAAGCAGAACGCAGAACACTGCCAGGAGGGAAGAAATGACATAATCTATTCCGTGGGTTAATGGAGTGAAATGTGGAGGATTCTTCACTTCTTGATGAACTTGTGTACCACATCACAACACACCATCGCTTAATCTGTCCATACCACACGGCAATACAATCTCAGAAATGGGTGAATGCAGCTCCGCAAAGAGATGTTTTTCTAGTACAAGAACTAATGGTCAAATGGTTGGGTGGGTATTGGATTTTATCATTGCCGAAGGCCAGTATAACTGTCCCATTACTTCACTAATGTTCCAGTTTTTTGGGGGGAGAAGCGAGTGGGGGGGGGGTGAGCAACGCCCTTCAGCACTCTCTGAATGTTTGATTACTGACCCATAAATAAGTCATATACGCATATGAGTTTGTGCGGGTATACGAGTGTGCCGGCGTCTATAATAATCACAAATAGAGTTGGACGACAGTTCTCGAGCGGGACCCAATAAATGTGGCACCTGAAGCGCACATCTGCGTGCTCTTAATGGGCCTCGTGTGAAACCTGTGGCCGTGTGAGGGGTAGCCAATGAACGCGCCCGGGTTAATTGTGATTTATAAGCCAGGCCCCAGCTGCCGTCTGTGTGTGGCATAATCGCTTTCGCTCCAGAACATCCACCTGCGCGGGCTGGTGTCGAGGCACCCCTGTTACGGCGCACTTCACCATCCTCATCCTCAGCCATATCATTAGCTCGCCCTTTAGTCCTTCGTTAAAATGCAAATGCTGGGGCTCTGTCAGAGGTCACCAATAAATCCTGCGCAGTGGCCTTGACGAGGTGACCGACTCCCATTTTCTTATTCGGCCATCTGATGCGTGTCTCTCTAGTAGCAGCAAGCAGGCGCAAAGAAGGGCAGCCGGTAATTTAAATGTGTTCGTGCCCTGAATGCCAGGTTGTAGTGACATATCAAAAGTGCAGCTACGGGCGGAAATGAAGGCAATTTTATAGCTGTGGCATTTGTTATTAGAATGGTTTCAGACCAGGACAGTTACTGTAGCCAAAGTTGGTCTTGGAGGTAAGTAATTCAGTTTCCGAGGTGTCAGCCATGTAATTAGTAAGAAAATGTGGTGGCAGGAGGAATGACATCACTGGACCCTAACAGAACATTTAGAGGTCTGGCAGACTTAATACTAAACCAGAATTACACAGTTACCTCGAAATAGGTTATAGCAAATATGCATCTTTACCTCACAGGAACTACTGAAAGGAATACGACCCTTTTTATGTTTTTCAGAAACCAGGATTCAGAAACCCCGGTTTGAAGAGCTATTTTAGTATTTTATTCAGGTCACAATTATCTTGTACAGTTACGAGTTATATTTGTGCGTACGGGTCTATTTGATGTACATGCTTAAGTTTGGGCTGAAATTCACAAATTCATCACATGGAATGAGTATAACGTACAATATATTACACAATACATTTGAAAACAGGGTTAGAATAAGGTGTGGTGTTACATACAGTATAATGTCTTACAAAATAAGATTACAGAAGCCCTTTCAAGGGTAAAAGTAAATGTATGTGAAAATATGTATTAACACCCAAATATAATGCACATGTAATGCGACTGATAATCTCCGTAATGAGAAATCCATGACGTCCTCCTTCCTGAATAATAAAGCCTTATTTGTGTGCATCAGACGGTACCACCCTGATTAGAGACTAAGGAACAGGCATGCTACCACCGCCCCAGTCTGTACACACCACACACACCAAGTGCATAACACACATGTCGTCATCAATGCAGCTTTAAGGGGCTGCCTGTCACGATACCCCGATCCAGGAGAAACAACAGCAGTGAATGGTCTGTACCGTTTAGTTACAGTAGCCTAGCATGCTCTAAGCTGATATGGAACACATGCATCAACAATGATCAACAGATCAACAACGCAAGAGCCATCACCCAGGAAACACATTCCAGTACATCCTCAAGATGTTTTTTGTCTGTGCAACAGGCAATAGTGATTAGGCTATGACCCGAATGTTGGAAGATATGAGATAATCGTACAATCTTTGGTTAGTGATTCTACAATTGGCAAGCAATTGCCATCTTTAGTAACATTTATGCTATTTATCCAGTTAGACTATCAGAATCAGAATCAGAAATGAAATGAAAATATGAAATATCTGTGCCCAATATCTACCATTAGATTAATACAATACAACTGCACATATCAAGTAGTACAAACTACAGCCACTTTATGTCAATTAAGGAGACCATTCAGACTTGAAAGTAGATTTACTCACCAGGACGCCAACAGAGCTAGTAGTACAGTAGTAGTAGTAGTAGTAGTAGTAGTACAAAAATCAAGTATGCCTAGCGCAAATGTGTAGTTTTGTGCATTTATGCCCACTAAACTATCTGCGCATAAGTATGGCACTGCCTTAAGGCTGTTCTTGGAGCCATTAGGTGTGGCCTGAGCAAGCTTATGCTGAGTCTGTTGGAGCCCCAGGTGGTGATCAAAGGACTGCATGAAATGTTCAGCGTTATCTAGTTGAAAATCTGGTCACACAAGCTTCGGGAAACGTCCCATACATTAAAGGGGCTTATGCTCCAGGCTTATCTTTCTAGGCAGTTTCCAAAGTCGTCTCAAGACTGGCATGAATTTTTCATGGTCCAGGAGATTTGATTTCCAGTGTGTGCACAGGTGTAAGGGAGACTTGCTGGAAGCAGCAACGCCAGCATGGGCTTGTGGCTGCTCTGTCAGCAACAGCTGTACGGGAGTTGGAAAGGTCCGGAAAATAATAAACAGGGTGAGAAATCTCCTGGGCCCCAGGAAACAATGACTGTTATTTAATGCAACAGGAGCTGGGAAAGCCTGGACCACACAAGCCTGGAATACTATACAGGTCTCAGGGCACTCACGGCTACAAGAAATACACATTGCGATTCCATTTGTGTCACTCAACATGTCACTGCCTCTTTTTCCACCTGTTGGAAACTAAGGTCATTTCTTAGTGAGATGCTGACAAATTTAGTTCCAGTCATAAATGCCACCTTATCCCTCTCTTAGTGAGATGCTGAATAGATGACAAATTTAGTTCCAGTCATAGATGGCACCTTATCCCTCTCTTTGTCTGATATTATCAGCCTTGGCAGTGATTATGGGTCGTGACCAGTGTTGGAATATGAAAACACATATGTTAAACCCCTTCTCCAATATTTAGTCTCTATTTTTGGCTCGTGAAATTACTGCTCTCACCAGGGCTTTGCCTGCTCTATCTAACAAGCTTACGATTCATCCTGCAGTCTTTCAGGAGTAAATTGTTGCACTGCTGACATTTCTTCAGGAAAAGGTCACCAAAATGTAGAACAATATTGGGTGCGTGTGCAGCACCGTGTGGTTCTGGCCCATGATTTTTCCCTCCCTCCGTCTGTCGGTCTCTCTGTCTCTGCCGTTTTTGCATAGCCATGATCTACTGCACGTCCTAGCTGGGGGTCCAGTATTTCTCTCTCTCCCTCCCTCCCTCCCTCCCTCTCTCTCTCTCTCTCTCTCTCTCTCTCTCTCTCTCTCTCTCTCTCTCTCTCTCTCTCTCTCTCTCTCTCTCTCTCTCTCTCTCTCCCTCTCCCTCTCTCTCTCTCTCTCCACAAATGTCAGTGTGGATGAATGTAAAGTCACTGTCACATTCATGGCTTCTGCTATCATCGCGCTACTGAATACATCACACCAGTTCCATTTGCTCCCAGCCGGCTATCTATCACCTGAGCCAGGAGCGGCATCTGTGTCAACCATAGCAGGGAAGGGAAAAGGTTAGCTCGTGAAATGAAGCATTTGTAAAAGTGCCAGGTGGTTTGTGAGACTTGAAGACGGCAGACAGGATAGTCACACAACTGACAAGCATGTCTAGATGGGGGGGAACATGATTTGTGCTGGATGCTGCTAGCATGGCGCACAACATGTCAAGCACATTTGTGATACATTGGTTTCTTCTTCTCCTAATAACTTCAGTGGATTAATGGAAACGCTGCACATAATCATCTGACAGATTAACTGAACACCCATTTGGCTTTTCAAAAGTGGCGCAATTTACTGCCGCTGTGATCAGTGCCTGATGACATTATGAAACTAACCTGGAATCACCAATAAGGGCGGCACAAGGGAGAGATATGCATGCTAATGGCACTTGAAATAAATGTTTCATTTCAAACGGCATTAATTGGGGATATGGCTTCCAGGAGGTCAGCACTATATGAGGGGATTGTGCCTGTCAATATCGTCCTCATTTTCAGTGCCGAAATGATGAGAGAGGAATTAGCAGTACATTAACTTCGGTCATTATACTTGTTAAATTTTTACAAGCTTTTCAGAGCTCGCAGTGGGAGGTATTTGCAATGCTAAATGGCACATCAAGTCCTGAAGTGCAGCGGTTAGCTTACAAGACAGGGAGAGCAAATGGTGGCCCAGAAATGTTCCTTGCACTAGTCAGAGCCATTCGCAGTTACTCGAAACAAAAAAGACCCTTCTTCATCTAAAAAGTTAGACGAAGAAAAGGAGGAGTAACTAGTTTTAGGGATGACAACCGGGCAGGCTCACTCGTACTTGTGAACTACGGATTACAGTAATCCTAAACCAAGTAAACCCATCACTTTGATGGACAACAGGAATGAAGACTTTTTTTTGTGGGTCACAGAACTCAAAATGGAGCTTCTTGGTGGCCTCTAGATGACCTAAGCTTGAATTTTTCAAATGGCTTTTGCCAGGAACTGGAATCACTGAGCGGAGCAGCGAAGACCACAATATGAACCAAATCAAACTGCCAGTCATTATGCTGCCCGCCCACCTCTGGAAGGAGAAGGAAACATGAAAAATGGGGAATTTTTACCTCCCAACCAAAGAGCAGACAAAAGACAAAAAAAGAAACAACAAAACAGAAACATTTTGCCTGCTAAGCAATCAAGGAAACAACTGCAGCTAATTAGACACTAATTACAAACACCACTGGATAGTAGCGGCAATGGGGGTGTATCGCAGAAGAGGGGGAAAAACTGAAATAACAAGCTCCAAACTCCGGAACAAAGCAGAGTGGCTTCCTGATGGACAGCAGGTCTGCTCCATTAACTTTGCCGCTTGTGCTCGTAAATGAGGACAATGTTATTGATTCCAACGCACCAGCTACATTTCTGTGGTTGCACCCAGAGCAAAATAAATGCACCAAGCATTTCTAAAATATTACAGCTTCTACAAATGATGTCAGTATACACAACAGTTAGCAAAATGATGAGGGCAAATGTTATTATAATAAGTTATGTAAGGAAGTAACCATGTGAGGAAAAAGGCCTGCATTTTGAACATTGATTCATTCGGCTCCCCTAACAAACTAATTACAACACAACACGGCACAGCCATTTACAGCATTGTATTTGCTCATGTGTGTAATACAATAACCATTAGATGCTCATGGTAAATGTTAAGACAGGCTATTTGCAAGAGGTCTCTGAATGGGCCTCTATACCGTTAACTGATGTTAAGTGCTAGCTAAAAGATAATGAGCACCCCTTCCTCATGCTCGCCCCCGTCCCATTGACAAACTAAGAGCCCACTAAGTCAGAGAGTGGGTGACGCCCCTTCCCTACTTGGCACCACTCGCCTGCCCACAAGGGAATAAGGAGGGCCTGCTCGCCTGACGATGGCAGTGATGGAAACAGCCCAAGACAAGGGGCTGGGCTCGCCTTAAATGCCAATGATGACTGGGAGGCGGCCGAGGCAGCATTACGGCATGACTGAGTGAGCAGAGGGCTCTGCCCGCAGCCTTATCAAGCGTGATGGAGTTTGGCAACAGGGAAACAAAGCGGCGCGAGGAAACAGCTTAATAAAGCAAATGAGTCCTGAAAGATTCATTCCACACGTACAGTACGGCGCCGAGCGATTCCTCCAAGGGCGGCCGCCCCCTGTGCCCTCTCCTCTCCTCTCCTCCTCCTCCTCCTCCTCCTCCTCCTCCTCCGCCGTGGAGTAGCTTAACGCTGAACTTCAGGGGCTTGTGTAATGACTCGCATTTAGATGATGATGGTCAGGTGGCTGGCCAGAGGAAATGATGGAGTTCACTCACTGAGGTGGAGAGGGGCCTCCATACTGCGGGCTGCCCGTCCATTTAATGCAACACTCGAAAGTTTACTGATTAAAAAATGTGTTTGCTCATTGATAATTACTACTCCAACTTAATCAGCTCCGCTGCTTTTAATGATGATTGCGCTAATCATGTTGTTTTGCAATTCTCTCTCCTTTTTAAATAGCTTGTTCATTGTTTGTCTGTTTTCTGTCTTGTGAGAAAGGATGCTGTGCACCTCACAATCCTGATGAATGTGGCAAAAGCATGTGGCCAAAGAAATGGCGCCTGATGACAGAATCGCTACATGTGTCCATCCAACAGAATACATTATCCTTGAGATGTTAGTCACATGCAGGAAATTTGAAAGTCTCTCTTAGGAATTTTCAATGAAAATGATTTTGCCGTGCAGGCCAGAAGCATAATTTCTTATGAGCGCCTTCAACACATGTAATCCTTATGGCTATACAGTCCACAAAGGTTGCTAGCCAACAAAGGCGATATTACAGTTTTTCTTTCACATGTAATTACTGTACCATATTGATGCTTTGCGTTGAGAAGTCAGAGAGTCTTGTGTCTTGTGTCCGTAGCTCCTCAGATGTAAGTGGGCCACAGGGTCAGGGTGCGCTCTGCATAAAACATGGACAGTCTGTTACTCCATCATGTCATCCTTGACCTCAGACAGACATAGGCTACAGAGCATGACACTTGTGATTTATGTGGCTATCATCTACAGAGCCTGAACAGACACGGAAGACATATAGACAGTTACAGGCTACCCCTGGGGTTGTTTTCTTTTGATAGAAGAATGGCCAGGGCATTAATAGACCTTCATTTCCACCCATCTCTGTTTTGTCTGCTGTTTCCTGGGAAATTTTTGCCATTTAGGAAAAAGCACATGAAATGCCGCATAAGACAACTTTGCATGAAAAAGAATTGCATAATGCATGAATAGCTAGAGTTGAAAGAAAAATGAAATTCATTCTGTCAGTTTGCTAGCATTCAGACTGGGACTGTTTAGTTAATGGGGCTTATTGTTTTGATGAATTCACAAGACTTCTTGCAAGATTAATATGCAGGGGCCATCTTTTGTCAACACTTATTAGGGATTGTATACAGAACCAGTAATAATTTCAAAGTGTGCGATTTAGTGAATGTTGGCTTGGGACTATGCATATATTTATGAATACCACAAAAGCGGAGTGTTGAACAGAAGCACTACTACTACTTTTTGGAATGGATCAGATACAAATCTCACTAAGGCTGTTCTTTTATCCTTTAAGTGTTTTTTATCACAGATATATCTTATTTAACCGAAGTACTTCCAGAATGAGACACTTGCTTTGTAGAATTGTTGCACATAGAATTGCAATATTTGTTGTCATTTGCTATTTTAGAGCCTACTACTCTACAGTACATACAGTATACAGTACCTATCATACATACTGTATGAACTCTTTATGGGTATAATAGTTAATGTCAACTGGTCAGAGTCCTGCATCTTTTAATCTTTTAATGTCCCCGGTCTGGCATGTCTCTCTTTGAAGTTGCCATGTGAGCCTTTTGAACTAACCTAAAGCACAGCACGAACTTTATTCATGCATGCAAATAATTCATTTAAATTACAAATTTCTTTGAATAAATTACACATTTTTTATTAACAAATCTGTGTTGATGATGGAGGCAAACGGACATCCTGAAGGACAAACATGAGATCAGTCTCCGTCAGCAATGCTCTGCAGAAGAATGAGACTCTGATCAATGCAGCTTGTCATGCTAGATGTGTTTGGACAGCTGGCCGTCAGCGAGTATGCTGTTATCACAGTATCGGCAGGAAAAACACCCAATCTTATGCGCTGTTGTCCAAGAGCTAATAAACAACAAGCTAGCTAATCCCATGTTACATCATACATGCTATGGGGGCTTTGTACAATATGACATATGTCTACACTGCTACTCAGAGTACATAGGGCCATATTTATTGTTCTAAGATTGGCAGTTCAGCCTCAGACACAGTTGAGGACTTAACTGACTGAAGCATTTCTCCTGTCGGTGAAAAGAGAGGCCGAATTGAAAGTCATATTTTAAGACGTGTGACCAGGTTGGCTGTTCAGCTGGGAATTGATACGGCATGTGTCAGCCCTGGCGATAAGAGAAATGAAAGATGCCCTTTGCTTGACCTGCACTATTATAACAGCAGTGAATGGACCGTACAGCCTCAGTGCTCTAGAGAGGGAAAAAAACATCATACAGACCAAACAGTAGTTAAAACAGAGTGCCTTTGCTGCATCAATTTACTTAAACCCTCTAGCCACAAAAGATTATAAACACATTCATAACACCTCTGATTCTATTAGCTATGTATACATAGAAATGGCTGTTACAATATTATATAGTACAAGCCCTTACAGCTGAATAATCAAAATATATGCCTTTTGCCAAATGTTGTTTATTTACCATATGCTCTTAAAGCAGCTCACACTACAATATAATAATGCTTTATGAGTGCCGTCATGTTCATATACGGCCTGTCAACTGTATGATGCATGCGTTAGGAATACTGAATATATTTGTTTAATGCTTTATGTGTACTGGGTTTAAATTAAGTATTAGCTATGCTTTTACAAATATAATAATTGCTTACCAATACACAAACATTTGACAATGTCAATGACAATGACATGTTAACTGTCCAGAACTGCCTTTAAGTGAGTCTCTGTTAAATCACGAATGAGAATGAAGCAGAGAACTTGAAGAGACAGAGATTAAAAACAAACACAAAGGCATACATCCCACCTCTTGGAGAATGTCCCTTCCATTTCATGTCACAGATGTATTCCCACTTGTGTATTCCCTGTGCATCATTTTATTCTACATTTTATTTCCAACCAGAGCTGTTTATGTTGCCTTCCTGTAATTATCCTCCCTTGAAATCAGGTAATGTAAAAATATACGGTAGCTGCACTGTCCCCAATATAGTGGCTTCATCAAGATAACGCTGTCATGAAAACCATAAAAATGAATGCCGACGCATGTCGTAACATCTTGTGGGCTGCTCAGCATTCTAATTGCCCACTTAATCTTTTCCAAGAGTATAATGAGAGTACAACCACAGCCATATTCGCCACCAGGGGAATTAAGATTAAGGACAAAGAGTTTCGGCGAGTTGGGGCGAGTCACGAGCACAGGAAAAAAAATATTGATTGATGTAGTCATTGCTGCAATGTAAGTGCAGTGGACCCATTTGCAAGTTAAGGCACGGCCTCTCCAGTGCAAGGTCCATAGGGCTCAGTGGTATGAGAGGTCTGGACTCGTGTCTAATAGCTGTCTGGGGTGTTAGGCACAAAAAAAATAAACTTCTAAAAGTGCCTATACTAACACTTTTACGTTTTCCATCTGATCTAGGCTCAACTTATATTAACGTTAAGGGCTCCCAGCTGAGGATTAATTACTGTAATTAAAATGTGCAAAAAAAGCTATATTACGCACTGAGCAGCCTTTTAGACTGTGTCTGCGTGTGGCTCTGCATGTGATTTCTAGAAGTGCACGCAGCGTGATCACCTGTGTGTGTGGCTGCATTTCAAAGGCTTGGGAGAGAAACAAGAATGAAACACCACCCAGAAATCTCTTTGATATGTCAAGCATTTCACTGCAGTCGAACTGTTCACTCATAACACTGCACAAAAAATAGCTATCTATCATCACCATAATCTGATAATATCAGACATAATAAACGGCTGTCACTGTTGGGCCATTTATAACACACACAAAGGCATGAAAAATACAGGTAAAGCAATATCTGATGACAGCATGGAAAAGCAGAGCCCCTCCCCTAGACAGTGCTTATTGAGTTAGCTGTAATTGAAGGGGGATGGTCTAATTGATGTCTACTTGACCCAACTGCTTACATATTCATAAGGAGATCGGAATCAAGCAGATTACTCCAGCATGTGTCCTCAGCTTCAAACAGACCCACAAAATCTGCACAGATGCAAACACACACGCACACACACACGCACACACACACACACACACACACACACACACACACACACACACACACACACACACACACACACACACACACACACACACACACACACACACACACACACACACACACACACACACACACACACACACACAGCAGGGGGAGGGTGGTTCTATGACAGGCAGCTGAGCTTCCGTGCTTTGAGAGCCTCTGCTGTCCCACGAGGGGGTTTTGGTATTCTTTTCAAGCCTGTATCGGCGCAAGCGACGGCAGGTGAATAATCTACAGTTCTGACAGCCTCATCCAGCATGACCAACGGGTGAGCCCACACCAACAGCCTGCCTGATTAGCATCGCAAGAAGAAAGCTAACACACTGGTGCACAGACACAGGCTCTCGCAAATGATTGGGCACTGGGCTGGAAACAGCAAATGGCCACAGCCCGTCTAGATGTGCATAATGCAGCCGTCCCTGATTCCAAATGGACCTGTGTGGGTGACTCATGCTAGATGATGCCATTTGGGTGACTGATGACCACATTTAGTTCACAAGCAGAGAACTTATCACCCATTGGCTTTCGAGTAAAAGCCACCATTTGGTAGACTCGGGAGATCACTGGGCCAAGCAGAATAGAATAACTTTATGTGAATGATATACACCCTTTGATTAAATCAGAGAGGGGTGGGGGGGTCTGGGGGTGGATATCTCGGTAATGTGTGCAGATTGGCAGGAGAGTCAAATGACTATAACTCACAATGGTAATCAGTAAAAGCACTGCCTATATCTCAACCCTGGGCCTCCGCCACTTGTCAAAATCCATCTAAAGTGGTCGCATACTCACAGTCAGCTTTTAAAGAGGGAAATGGGGGACTGTGAAAAAGGGACTGAGTGTGAGAGAGAGAGAGAGCGGAGAGACTCTGTTATTGTTGCCATCAAAACCATTTGTGACAATTCTGATACATTTTTACAATAAAATTAGAAAATGCACAATGCTATTGGCACACACTGGTTTGCATCATTGCATTCTCTCTCTCTCTCTTTCTCTCTCTCTCTCTCTCTCTCTCTCTCTCTCTCTCTCCCATATGCCCCGGTTGCACTCTTTTCCCCCCACATTTTTGCATTTGAAATTCAGTTATGGAAATCGCCTGCATGTTCACACCATAAAATGTATCTGCAATACTCATCCACATTCTGTTGTATCTCTCGGTCTGTCTCTCTATCTCTGTCACAACACACAAATACACACACACATACACACACACATATATAGACATATAGACTCACACACACACACACACACACACACACACACACACACACACATATAGAGACACATACACACACACACACACACACACACACACACACACACACACACATTAAAATTCCACTGGCACAGCTGAGCAATACAGTAAATGTGGCCAGATCTCAGTGATAATAATAAGCCTGCATGGCACGTAATGACGGTTATGATGGGGGCCAGCACCCCAGAGTGCCCTTTTGCTGGGAATACAAATAGTCCGTCCTCTCAGTGACTGATGAACTTCATGGCTCCGGGGGGAGATCCCGGCCGGCGCACGCTGCCTAAACCAAACTCGCTAGCACTGCAGCCGCCTCCCTCTCCACCCCGGAGTCTGACAGACTGCTACATGTGCAGAATATCCTACGAGGATTCAATGGATGCCGTCCCGCTAGGAGTAAGCACTTCTAACCATGTCCTTACATATCCGTGTACCGGCGCCTACAGACATGACATGAACTGCATTCCCATGGCGCGTCTATGATCTTTCCTATATTGCACTGTGTAAAGTGCTTATATTGATGCTGTAGTGCCTAAATGCTTGTCTGCTCTTTCAAGGCATAAGGTGGTGGTTTGGCAGTTTCCTAAAGCGAGCTCTTTTAGCAAGGCTGAGCTTCACAATAGGGCTTGAATGCTCCCCTTTGTTGACCTTTGGAATGCCAGAGTGGAGGGCGACTCATCTTACTCTAAAAAAGGCCAGATATGGATTCTTAGATGCCGTCAAGTCCTTGACAGAGGAGGCTGGCTTGACAAAATGGCTGTCAGAGAGGAAGGTGCCCCGAGGCTGAGTCTACTCCTCTGTCTGAGGCGACCCTGTCTTCTCCTCCTCACTATCGGCGCTGCTGAGTGAGTGTTTGATTGTCTTCTTCAAACCTCCACAGCCTGGAGCTGATAGCGTTTCTGAGCCCAGCTGATCGTCCACCCCCTAACCCCCTAAACCTCCCCCGCCCCCCACCCCCAAGTCGCGGCTGCCGAGGCTCAAACACCACGCCGCCTGTTCCGAGACCCGCTTATTCCCCAGGATTCTTTCAGGGGGACGCGCGCGGCAGTAATGGCTTTTCCCAACAAAAACACAATGCAAATTTCACACCTGGCACCATTATGCTGTAATTATCATCCGTTTAGATTACAAGTTGAGATATTCAAAATAGCAACAGGATCTCAAGAGTGGTAATTTCGCTTGACAAAACTATGAATTGACTTCTCCAGTCAGCAACACTCGCTCGACTCCCCTTTTCCAGGCCAGCTGAATGGGATCATTGGGTGAGAAGGGGAGGCGAGCATATAAAAGAGAAAGAATTAAGCGTGCTGCCTGGTATCACTCTGTATATCTATCCGTTCTGCAAGCTCCAGCCATTCTTCTGACTCACAAACAATGTGCCACGGGAGCGAGCGATCAATTTGTCTCACATTATGCCCATTGTCTTGATTTGGGCTCAAATGCCTTATCAGTCTCAAACACAGAAATTCCCCTCCAGTGCAGAGCACACATGCTCCCACTATGTCACACTGATTTCCCATTCAGAGCCAAGAACTGAGGCACTGAATATGGCTTTATCTCACCACTGCTAAATACTCTGGCTGTAATTTTGGCTACTTGGTGAGGTGGTGTTGTGTTGTGAGAGGGGAGCGGAGAGGAGAGGAGAGGAGAGGAGAGGAGGGAGAGATAGAGAGAGAGAGGCAGAGAGAGGAGAGGGGGTGGATGCCGGGGGTGTGCGGGCTAGGAGGGGGGTGTGTGTGTGTGTGGGAGCGCACAACTCCCCGGAGTTTAAGAAATGGGCAGAGTCTCACTCTATCTGCGCAGCGCCGAGCGGAGCAAAGCACAGCAGCCACTCTCCACAGCAGCACGCCACTAGCCGTCCCGCTGGAGAGTAGCGCCACAGACACAGCCTGCCCGCCTGCCCGCCCGCCAGCCAGCCAGCGACCCGCGCAGGAAACTACAGCCCGTCCGTCCGCCGGAGCCGCTGCTCCCTGTGTTGTGAACAGGCTCTGACTAGAACAGCTCAATCAGCCTGCAGAAGCCGGCGAGCGACACTCTACTCCCCCACCCCACCCCCCCTCCATTTTTGCCTGTGGAGATCACCTCCTAAAAGTAAGTCTACCTCCATTCTCCCTCCCTCCCTCCCTCCTTCTCTCTCTCTCTCTCTCTCTCTCTCTCTCATCCTTCTGTTTCCTCCCTCTTTCACACATCCTTCTGCTGGAGCGTTCTCTCTGTTGCTGTTGACTGAGCGGCTGACCAGCCAGCACTTTGAGCACTGAGCAACACTCTACTTTAAGTCTGTTCTCTCTCTCTCTCTCTCTCTCTCTCCCTCTCTCTCTCTCTCTCTCTCTCTCTGTGGTTCAGCTTCAGCATGCTTGATAAGGTTTTCTCAACATGCCAGCTGTCTCGTGTGGAGAGTGGCCACTGAGATCGGTACTGAATATACATTAGGAAGATGTTGTGAGCTGCATCAGAGTACGGAGGAAGCATGCCATGTGCTTCTCTGATTTGCCTCTCTCTGTCCTTTTCTCTCTTTCCTCCCCCTCTCTCTCGCTCTCTCTCTCTCTCTCTCTCTCTCTCTCTCTCTCTCTCTCTCGGCACAGGCACACGTGTGCTGAGATTGACATTGTTTTTCCTGTGGTTCAAAAACAGTGCTGTGAATACTTGATGTGCAGATGGAGGAGAGGGGGTAACACATGCTAACATGCACACATGCTAATGCACCTGTGAACATGGCATCTCTGCACTTCATCTGTCATCATTTGCAGTTCTATATATTCCCCCTTTCCGTCCCGTCTGCGTATTATGCGTCATCTTAAAGGAGAAAGTTATTAAGTTTGGAGTCATACCACTGTGTGTATATTCGTGGTTACTTATTTCACAGGGACTTACGGGTGTACTGGCAGCATATCAATAGGGCATAATTACAATGGCCAGGGTGGGACTAAATAATTTATGACCCTCTTAAAGCTGATGTATGCTGCAAAATCCTATCTGCTGAAAGCGCTCTCAGCAGTTGATCAGCAGGAATGGAGGTGCCGTGATCTACCTGACTGGCAACGCACCGAGTCTGATCATGATGCACGCCGACAGCAAACTACGCAAACAAGTTCTCTTGTGATCCAGTCAGCCCTCAGTCCCACACGCAGGGCTGTTGCTAGAAGCTGTATCACAATGGGATCTCCATATCCGAAAACAAATCTGGGGCGGCTTTAAACATAAATATACTATAAATTCACCAGGTGGTATGGTCTTGAGCATGTCTGTTGTGCTTTTATGTATAGACAGAAAAAACAATACATTGTTACATACCGTATATAGTTAGGACATTTTGTGGTTTTGTGATTTTATCGGTTGCTCAGTATGTCATGTTGTGAGCAGTACACGGGAGGATTTAGCATGCGCTGGACACAGGCAACCTCATGGACGTGCCACTCAAGGAGTCCCCACAGGGGCGAGGCGTGTTTGTGTGTTTGTTTGCTTGTTTGTTTGTAGGTTTGTTTGTCGGCTTGTTTCTCTCCCCGCCACCTATCTGATTCCTCTTCCGACGCGAGGCATCTCTCCGCTGCTCTTTGTTCTACTGCCAAGGCTGGGCTGATTCAGGCACTCTACTTTGCCCGCTAGCTCCAAAACCCCACCCAGCCACACTCAGAGCCCATGAATTATACATGACATAATTCACCGCTGAGATGCTCAACATCACGCATGAGAAAAGCAGCGGCATGGCCGTAGCGGCGACTGGTAAAGCCATTTCCCATTCCGCTCGCACGCCGTCTCCACAATATGGGGACTTCTCGTCCCTTTGTGCAGTGGCCAGTCCTCTTGTCTTGTTGGGTTCATATTCCTCAGGAAGTGCATCTGTTGAAATCAGCCTCCTACATGTGGGGGAGGGGGCGGGTGGTTGTGGAAAACTGATTTCAAAGGCAGTCTGTGTTTATTCCCATGGCGGGCTAGCACAGCTAGTTTAAATCTGCTCGTTCTTTGGTGCACATGTCGATTTTTTTTTGTTTTGTTTTTTTGGCTTTCTTTTCCAAAATTGGGGACCTCACATTTGCTGTCGCTGGATTTTAAAATAAGCAAGCAGAGCACAGCCCAGTAACAGTTGTTTGCAAGAAGAGGATGCATATTTATGCCGAAATTATGCTGAAAGTATCTACAATGCAAATTGAAAAACAAGCCTCACAAGATGGCTGTTCATTTAGGAGATTAAAAAATGAAGTTTTCGACCTGCTTTGCACAGTGGAAATCCATCCCCTATTCACATCCCAGCTTATTATATTATGGCTGCGCTTATGATGCCAAAAGACTGTTTGTTGTATCCAAACATGCCAAAAACCATTCAAACACACACAGTCCAGTACAAAGGCTTCACAGATCAACATAAGCCTCGCTTCCACTGCAAAGATAGGAGGGACGGCTACTGCTAGCTCTCCAAATGTCTCCAAAACGTCCTCCAACTTGTGATCACAGCCTCCATGTGCACCCCCCACTTTCCAGGGGAAAAGTCGGCCCCATACCGCACTTACAGATACGCACTCTCCCTCTCAGGCCGTCAGCTTTGTGAAGCCCTATTATTTCTCCTTAGGCAGCTCTTTTCACCACAGGCTCACTAATCTATTTCTCCTCCCCTGGGCAGCAGCCATCGCTCCCTCTCCAGCACGTTAGCTTGCTTGCTTGCTTGCTCCTCCACCCTGCTCCATCACCACAACTAGCCAGTGTTTTTTTTTCAGTGCCACTTTAATAGATTCTAGTCTTAACACAGCACCTTCGCCATTGATCTACCTGTAGATGCTTTGTGGTGGGATATTATTGTGCGGTTCGATAACGGTCCCTTCTGCGTCCACGGCTAGGAAAGCCGTCGGGCTAGACACGCGTCTCTTCTCTTTTTTCCACCTTCGGCTCCTCACATCAATCTCTGTCTCCAACTGAGTCTCGTTAATTATCTATCAATAGGACTAGTGCATCTCTGCCATCCCTACCCTTAAGTCCTGTGCAGATACAGTATTCAAAGACAAATCTCTTGCTTTAGACTGCAGCCGTTCAAAGTGGGGAATAATTAGCAGCACACAAACATCAGGTGACGTTATCAATCATCAGAGACTTCCATCTCATTAATGCCTATGATTACAGTTTGCAGATTCATTTCCTGTCGGGAGGTAACACAATCTATCTACCTACCACTTGATCTAATAATGTCATGAGCCTACTTTTCTGGGGACATCAAACTCACTTTGGCCAAAGTGTTTGTGAATGTCTGCGATACAGTTCTCAGTCTGGTTCAGCATCACCCGGTGCTCCCATGTCTGTCTGGCTCAGACAGAAAATGATCACAAGACTAGATATGTGAGACTGGCCGTGGGTGCAGGTGTAAAACTAGATTCAGATACAAAAAAGGAAACATGTAGCAAGACATAACACAGCCTCAATTATTCAGACCGAATGTGGTTTTCGCTGTGGAAACCTGAGAGCTCGAGTCGACATCAGATCGACCACACAAGTCTGTGCAGACAAAACCTTATATTCTGACAGTAATGCAATCTAGAGCCACATTTCTCACCAACCTCTTCAGTAACATTAGAGGCCCATTAGAAAGCACTTGGTCCAGTTCACATCGCTGAGATGACTGCAAGTGCGATGACATATTGCTCATAGAAATGCACATCTTGGAGAGCTAATCTATGCTTTTTCCATGATCTTCTCTTCTCTCTTCTATAGCCATGATTGTCTCTCCTCTTTTCGTACCAAACTGTTCTATAGCCACGCTTTAACAAATCAAAAGTTTCACTAAGTTGCAGTTTTACACCAAGATGCACGTTATGGAAGCCAAAAAACAGTGGAGCATGAAACCCTTTGTTCAACTCAGCAACACTGGCTTAATGTTCCCGGGTAAACAAAGGTGGCGTTCAGCACAGACAAGTTAATGAAGGTGCTATCGGAGGCACCACAAGCCAAGAAAGGCAATTCCCAAATCAAGGTGAGCACATCTCCTTGAAGGTCACGCTCCCCCCACTCTCTGGGGCCCGGCTCGGAATAAGAGCCTTATCTCATGCTTCAGGGGCGGAGTTCATTGGCCAGGCGCAGGGACCAGAATAAGAGCGCAACCATGCACTGAGTACACAATCCAAAGTGCTACACAGCTGCCTTGGTAAATTGGAAACACACCATTCAAGTGAGCCGGCGAAGAGGGGATGCAGTAAGAGGCATGTATTATTAAAGGGGCAGTTTTGTCGTCACTGATGAAGACGGCCGGGGCAGGATGAATGACTTGCTCCAACCCATGTGCTAAATGCTCACGCTAGCATAAGGATAAAGCTAATCTATAATTGATGGGTTCACTTCAGGGCTCAGATGTGCCATCACACATCTATGCACTCAAATGAATGCACACACTCACACACACACACTCACACACATATACTGTACGCACACACACATAACTTAATGGCATGGCCCTATGTGTAAATGGAAAATAAACCTCCATTGACTTACAAACAAATAAATCAATGGAATCAAGCTGTGATAAAATATTATGCTGTCATTGTAATATCATGCCACCATAACCATTGCTTTTCTAATTAGCATGGGTATATAATAGATATGGATTAAATCTTAAGTGATTGATATGGATCATATCTTAACATCACTCTCATTAGATATCTAACAACTTTCCTTCAATTGCCGACTGTAGACAGTAAAGTCTTCAGCCCTTTTTTGGAGACGTGACAATATGTTTTATCAGACATTCTATACAGATGATAAAAAGCACATATTGTATGTATTGTGAATTGACGACAAATTTAAGACAAAAGTTAAGAATGTATGTATGTACACAGTATGTATGTATGCATGCATGTATGAGTGTAATGTATGTGTTTGTATGAGTGCAGACATACAGTATGTACTGTATATTCACAGTAACAGTATGTATGTACGGTATATTTGCATACATGTATGTATGTTTGTATGTTCTGTGTGTGTGTATGAATGTATGTATGTATGGTTTAGGACAGGGAGAGAACAAAGTAATTCTCAGCTGAAGACAAAAGGACAGGCATAATGTTAATTAGCAGCTATGTAGCAGAACTCTTGTTCTTTCTGATTATCTTCTAATTAATCTCAGGGGAGGGGATTAAGAACCTGGATGTGTATGTGTGTGTGTGTGTGTGTGTGTGTGTGTGTGTGCAAATGTGTGTGTGGACTGTTTCTCCAGGGCCACACTGTACAGGGAGAAGTACTACGTCTGATAATCCCCCCCACCCCCGCACACACACACACACACACACACACACACACACACACACACAGACAATCAGTAACAGACTTGCTCCCCTCGTTGTCCCCTTGCCACTGGTCTGCTTCACTGAAGAGGCCATAGGACACGTCTGGACGGCACACACACACACACACACACAGTCTGATCCCCCCCTTGGTGTCAGCCGAGGCGGCAGCGCTGCTCTGTCACAACTCGCCCGTAAGCTCCAGTTCAGCACTAATGTGCTTTGTATCCAGAGCTAATTCCCCAGAGAATACGGGACCTCACTTCCGCGCCACTCCGAGGAGAGTCGGGTTTCGCCCCAGCTAAAGAGAGGGCAGCCTTCGCGTCACACGGACCCGCTGGCGAGGACTGCCATCGGTCATTAGCCTATTTGACTGACCAGACACACAGGTGTGCGGTAGGTGCTCTCCTGCCCTGGGGCGTGAGATGGACCGGGCCTGTGGGCGGGAGATGGACCGGTGGCACGAGAGCGTGACCAGAGAGAGCCCCCAAACGCCCGTTTCCCAGAAAGCCCGCAGCCTTAAGTAATAAATGGAACGTTGCGTAATCCATTTATAAAGCAATAAGCCTGCTCTTTATGGGATGAGGTTCCAGTTACCAAGGGCCATTTAACTGGTGTGGCGCCAAGACGGTAGAACATTACTGAAAAAGCTTCCCTCTCCTCAGCCAAGAATGTCGGAGGAGAAACACGCAACAGCAGACCTCCATTTACTCCCTGGGCCAGCTCTATCTCTGCTTGTTTTCTTTTGAGTTGTTTCCTTAATGCACTGCACTTGGCATGCTACCATGTCCACTAACATAGAAATCATGTTCCAAGACAGCACATACAAAACTGGCAACCTTTCCAGGGTACCGTAAGCCAGCTGTCTGAAATATGCATGTGACAGTTCAATAAATCCAATTCATGTTATGGCCATTCTGACAGATCAAGTTAAATAGATTCAGTGCAGCACTGGTACCAACTCAACTGTTTTTTTGTCTACCATGGCAAGAAACAGTACTGTTGCACTTTATATTGCACATTTCCATAGAAACACTTTGTTTACCACTTGAGACAAGAGCGTCTCCTTAACTCCTTAAAAGAACCGTGACCAGAACTGTACATTTCCGTGCACTGGTCACAATACGCTGACATCCACTCTGTTGTCCAGTCCGGGTCTCCATGGACTGACGGATTGCGACATTTGGTATTTGCGAGCTTATCCACTCCTGATCTGAGAGTGTTCCTGGGCAGGGACTCGGCCAGCGCACCGGTCCCCTCTAATGAAGCTCGGCTGGACGACTCCTCCTCCCTGACCACCCCGGCGCTCGCGGTCCCCTCTGTTTGCTCCGTGCCCTTCACTCTCAGACAAACAGCTAATGAGGTTAACTGGCACAGCTCACGCCATCAGGGAGACACACTGGGATGGAAGAGAGAGGAAGTTTAATTGGCTGTTGCCGGCGCTGGAAAAGAAGTAGCGGGGAGGCGGACTGAGAAAAAAAGAAAAAAGAAAAACAACAGAGATACTTCTCGAGTTGTTACCTTGCCGCTATTATCAACAACCTTCACCTCCCTCTCCGGTAACAAGCATGGGGACGACGCGACGCGATGCGATGTAATTGGAGAACGGCGAGGCCTAGCAGGGAGCCGTCGCTGGAGAGGAACTGCTGTTCATGATCAGCGGCAATCCCTCGTCATTAGCGCCGAGCGAGGACTAGCTAGCTATGTGACACAGGCAGGCAGCGTGGCTTGGCAGGCTGAATAAAGATGTGTTGCAGTAGGTATGGAGGGGAGCAGGCTTACTCCCCTGCTTACTCCTCCACCCACCGCAGCTGACGCTAATGGCCGCCGCGTGGTGGTGCTTACCTGACTCCTCCCTGTCCCGTCGCTGCCCTGTTTGTACAAGGATGGCCTGTCAGCAACTTCAAGGGGGCGCCTAATTAAGATTCCCTTTGAAGAGCCACAGACAATAAGCCATGGGTCTGGAGCCATGACTCCACCCAAACTCACCCCCCCCCACGTCCCCCACCCCTAACCCACCCACCCATGCACGCGGACCACACCCATCCCCTCTCCCCTGGCCTCCCACAGCTCAGACTCTCTCCGTGGCTCCGGCAGATATGCGGCGACGGTGTGGTGCGCAGCCGGGGTCCAGATGACGGGGGAGGGTGAAATTGCCTTGACGGGGATGCGGTGACCTTCCGTCTGAGGAGCAGGTGCGGGTGGCCGTGGCGTGCAGCTGTCCCGTCCTGATGCGGCGCCTCCGGCCCAGACCCTCCTCTCGGTCCCTCGCTCTAATTGTGCATTAATCTCACCGCCCGGAGCCACCGCTCAGACCCACCACATCCTCGCCAACAAATCCTCGCCGACTGTCGCCGCTGCTTCGAGGGCTCTCAGTAACTACCCTCTCAGGGTCTGTTGCCCAGTGTCCAGCACGAAAACAAAGCAAAGCTCCCATAATTTAACGTTTTCTGGGCCACAATGGAGGACCAGGGAACAGGGTCCCACTTTCTAGACCCTTGAAAAGAACTGAATGGCTGTAATTAAATTAGTTTTAAGCGCTGAAAAGAAAGAAGTCGTCACTTCAAGTTCTGGTTAGTGAAATTTCACGTTCGAGAATGTAATTAGCAATAATGGGCAGGAGAATAATTTTAAGTAATGTCAGATAAAATCACACCACTTCAAGTTTGCCTCACAAGTTTTAATTTAAAGGGGAAATAATTATGTTATTAGAAAAGAACAGGCCATTAACAATGTGATTAACTACTTTAGAAATAATAATCAGACGACTAAATGCAAACCCACCATTCACAGGTCATTGAAGGCTTTATCAAATGTGACTAATACACTAAAGACGAAAAATTATAATTTGACTCCAAAACCCATTTAACAAAAGCAGTTCATAATGTTGTCTCGTTTCATCTTAAATTGAAGTAACTTGAAGTCTAAGTGAAAGTTCAAATGGAAAGCTTTCAGGTCTATTCAGATCTGTATGTCTGAGTGAAACAAAAAGGAGACGGCTCACAATCAAGCAAAAAAGAAAATGCAGAGGTCGGGTACAGTAAAGGTAAAACATTCATATACAAAAGTTCTGGTTCCACTTCTTGTATGACCCCTAAAGGGAAACTTGCAAAAGGGAAAAAAAACAATATGGGTTTTGTTGTGGAGCCAGCAGAGAAGCAGGCCAGAGACCCACTCAAAAGTGACTGCCAACTGTGAATAATTAGCACTGCCTTTGACTTGATTCTGCTGACCACAGAGAGTGAGAGAGACCAAGAGAGTTTTTATGAACTCCGGTGATTTCTCTGAAGCTGGTTTCATTGAATGTCTTCCAAAAACAAAATAAGCAGAAACCAGCAGACCCTTAACTACCACCCACTGCCACCCACATTCAGCAGAGGCTGGTCTGAGGCCGCAAAAGCACAGACCTGGGAACAGTTTAATCTCCCACGTTGTAATCTTTATGACTGGGAACGGTCACGGGAACCTCATCCCTTTACCAGCATTCACTGAGTCCCCCCTCAGGGTATTACAGGTATCAGGTGTCCGCCAGCAATCTGTATAAGGACCAAATAAAAGCCGACGGAGAATTAGAGCAGTGTGGGCCAGGCCCCAGAGATGCCCACAGGAGTAGTTCCGCTCGTGTCCTTCCCTGTCCTTACACACACACAGAGAGAGGAAAAGAGTGGACACACACACACGCTATTCAGAAAGGCCTGACATGCCACTGCCTGCGTGAACTCCGGGGCTGTCATGTCGGAAACCACACTTTGCCCCCCCCCCCCTTCTTCCCTTATCCATAACTCAAGCAGGCCCGGGCAGGCATATGGCATGCATTTTTCATATGTGAAATAGGCTGACCTATTTCTGTTGGTCTGGTCAGAGACTGAAAGCCAAGCAGTTCCTCTTGGAGGAGAGGGAGGAGGTGGGAACGGCGATGTGGTTGACTGGCAGAGGCTACGCTGGCACTACAAGGGCCCGGGGCAAAAAATACTCACCAGTGACATCCACACACCCAGCAACAGCATGCATGGCCCTGGGCTCAGGGACACTTATGAGACATTCAACTTTAAAAGATTCTTAATGACTTTCAAATTCAGTGAATGATTTAGAAGGGAGAAGAGAGAATATAGATCAACTGCTTGGGGGCAAATCCATGCTAGACCAGCTTGTTGGTATTATGTAGTTGGAGATACCTACTTAAACTACGTAATTAATAAAACAGTTATCTGCGAGAGATGGCTTTTGTTCTAGCTCTCTGGGGTTACCATGACAACAAGCAACACATGTCTCCCTAGGTATCGTGGCATGAACATGAAGCAGAAGGATTCGCGAAGTGAACAAAGAGCGGTGGACGTGCTTCTCCCGTAAACATGCAGCATCCGCCACTTTACTTTAGCCGCCGCTAAAGCTCTAAATTGAATTAGTCACTGCAGTGAATGGGCGAGCACTATGTGACTCACGTCAAATCCAGCTCAGCCCATTCAGGGTGTCTGTAGCAGCTGGGAACCTGAGCCGGCTGATTAACATGCTCAGAGCCCTGACTGGGCCAAGGAGATTCCCAGGCCAAAGATCAGACGCATATGGTCAAGAACACCTGCTGACACCTGACTCCCAGGGAGCTGGTGGCATTATCAGAGGCCTCTGTGATCAGGGAATCTCCTACGCTCCACTGGCAAATGCCATGATCATTCAGAGACAAAAAAAGGGTTTGTCCACGCTCCAAGATTTTTTTCAGCCGGGCTTCCATTTCAAAGTTTGAGTATGGGACTTAATTAGTTTAAGCGTATGCTGACATTAATATGGAAATGCCCCTAGGGTGAATAAGTTTCACAAAAAAAGCCTCTTTGTTTGTCTGAATATTTAGTCAGATTTGTCATTTAAAATTCAAGGTGTTTGTATGGCTCTGAAAACATCTTCAAAGCCAATTTAGAATTATTCTCTCCAAGTACAGAGGTTACATTTTCTTTTCATGGCAAAAAAAAAAATCAAAGCCCAATAAAAAAAGTTCAGAGTTAATTTGCCACCGATGCCTCAAATAAGCCTCTCAGTATTCAGAGCAAGCTTGAGGTAAACCTCATTTAACATTAACATCAACCTATTCATGGAAGTGTAACCCGCCAAATTGAAAATGTCTAATTCAGATTCTAGGGAGTGAAAAGTCACCCCGTGCGTCTGAGCCTGACCCCTGTCTGTGGGGCTAGTTCAGGCGCGGTCAAGAGATGGCGTCCTGCTAATGCTCCCACACCCTTTGGCCTGACCTCAGCCTCAGACTGGAGACAGGTGTCTATCTTTGGCCGAGTAGCCGCCGTAGGCGTGAGCTGATTGCACCATGTAAACACACACACTCAGACACAGACACACACACACACACACACACACACACACACGCATGCAGATCAGTGACCGCAGCGGTGGCAGAAGTAGTAGCAAGGCCTGGTGTCAGCCTTTATTAACAGTTTTGGTGTCCTGGCGTTTTTAATTACTGAGGTCTCCGTGCAGCAAATCCCCCGGGCTTGGTCAAAGCTGACGCAGCCGGTGACCTAAAACTCCCGGCTGCGCCGCGGCACCGGGCTCAGCACAAATCGCCGGATCAGAAGTCGCGGCCGCAGTGGCTCCACACCGGCAGGGCCGGGCCGGGACAGGGCCGGGACAGGGCCGGGACAGGGCCGGGACAGGGCCACGTGCGGGGACAACACCGCAGAGAGCCCCGGAGCCACCTGACCGACGACGCCCGCTCGCTCGCCCGCTCTCTCTCTCACATTACCTGCTCTCTGCTCCCACCACGGAGAGCTGTTCAGTTCCATTAGCCAGGCCGGTCATCAGAACACACACACACACACACACACACACACACACAAAAGAGGCTGCTTTCAACCTGCATGGCATATAACACCAGCATCAACGTCTTTGTTGACGGCAGTACAGAAAGAGAGAGAGAGAGAGAGAAAAAAGAGCAGAATCAGGTGGGGCTTCAACAAGATGGAAATGATCTCATTTGTGCAGGGTCAGCTGCTTGACTGATCACTTGTTTTTGAAGAGGAGACGGCACTGCCTAGCTGGGACCACAGCGTTGGCGCCGCAGACAGATGGCATGAGCCAGTGTGTGTGTGGAGGGGGGGGGGAAATTACAAAAATATTTTGACACACCGTCCCACGCCTCTCGAGAGAGGACCAGTGGTCTGACAGCATCCTGCACCTAATCACACAAAACATTAAGCACACTGGGTGTCCTGTTAGCCATTGTAAATTACAGTAGCGGTAATTGCATTAGCGCACTAAGTAAATCTAATCACTTAGCCAGCAGCCGGGCCACTGGGACTGCAGTTGGATGCAGTATCCTGGCTGTTTGCTCACTGATAATGGGCCAGCAGCACCAGCCATGTTCTCCTGGTTTCCTGTCACAGCCCATTAAGGGAGAGCAGCCATACATTAGCACAGCGCCATCGCTCTTGGGTTTCTTTGGAGTCTTTGGTTTCTGGAGCGTCTCTCTCGTACAGTACTACCGCACATGTACCCACTTCTTTGAACAACAAACAACTATGAAAGCAGCAATTCCCAACACCTCCCACAGCCTTTCCTCTCCTCCATATTGTCGTGTGTCTCTGAGCTCCCGGGCACATTATTACTTAGTCATGATGACTCGCAGGAATCTAGCATCACTGCCTCACAAGTTATGCTCAGAGAATTACACGACCCTCTCATCTCCAGGACTTTAAATTGTCTCCAGGAACACATTTAATGACAAACCGAGTCGTAAAGATGGGGAGAGCGTGTCTACCCCTTGTCTCATCCGCACAGTGCATGAAATATTGCAAGGAGTAAATGTGCCGTGAGACGCATAATCCACCATATAGTTCCAGGGTAATGAACAAATGGTGCTCAGGTTCTCACAGATGCCTGGAGGGAGATCACAACAACAGGTCTGCTGCTTTCATTTAGCCTCTCACTAACACTTATCCACAACAGCAAATGGCAGACAAAGCCAACCAAATCTGAGGGAAATCAGCTGCTCTCATAAACACACAGACAACAAACAATAAATTGACAATAAATTGAAATAGTCCCTGACCCACTTGTTTTCCTTCTATCTATATGTCCTGGAATATGTCCTGTGAGCAAAATGGTTAGGTCTAAATATGTCAAATTGATTGTGCAAAGTGCCACCTTATCTGACATCTTTGCTTCTGCTCTGCGCTGTCCTGACAGTGAACCCATTGTAGTCAATGCAGCTGCCTCGCCAAGCATTTGATATTTAAATAAAAAGGGACCATATTAATTAAGCATATTTCAATTAAATACTTTAATTACATTGATCTTACAATTAAAACGTACATGCCAAATACTCCACACTCACTGAAGGAACGCAGGCTGGTGAGGAAAGTAAAAATGCATGGCGTGTGATCAGAGAGGGGCACAGACGCATCAGCTGAGCTATGCTTCTATGAGTATGACTGAGTTGTGCAGTGCAGTGATGGATTTGGGTAGTGTGTACGCCTGGGGCACAACTAAAGGGAAGCTCATCGATCTTCAAATGGGCGTATGACAGGTTTGACTAATCAAATTGACAAAGGGGCTGAAGTGGGTCAATACGGTGGAATGAGAGACATTTTTATCAAGGGAAAGTCTATACTAAAATGCTTAATGATCCTGTAATTATGCCTAATTAACAACTGTGCGCCGACACCGTGCAGGCACCGAGCTTAAAATAATGGCACACTAATGTTTACTCATAAATATCCACCATCTGGAGAGACTCGCGGTAGGCTTAAAAAGCACTTTTTAACCTCAGCATGTCGAATCATTTCACTGGACATAAACAAAGTCGCTCAGGACACGCAGAACTATTGATTAGCCAAACTGAAGTTCTAGAAGGAGCATTCTTCTTTTTTTTTCTATCTCAGGGTCAAGTTTTTGTTGTCGCAGAAGAACATTTGTCCGAGCTCTGCTGACATTTCTCAGACGGCGCGCTGGCATTAAATAAATGAAGCTGACCCAGTGCCGTGGGTGCAGTCCGGGCCAGGGCAGGCGGTTGGGAGTGTGATCCTCTGTCTGTTGACACTACTCTTAAACTTCCCTTCCTGCGGCTCTCACGCCACAGTGGTAAATAAATGATAAAGACCATCTCTCATTCACAGAGCAGATAGAACACTGCATCTGTGTCCCCCCCCCCCTCATCTGTCTCTCTCTCTCTCTCTCTCTCTCTCTCTCTCTCGCTCGCTTTCTCTCTCTACTGTTTTGTTACAGCAGCCCTCGGAGGACGAAAAAATTGAGGTTCATATATCAATAAATAATTAACACCTTTTCGCCGTCACCGCAAAGTTTAATCTCCCCGATATGGAAAGGGGTGGGTTGAGCTGAGCTGAGCCGAGCCGAGACACATCACCCTGCACAGGCTTGAAAAAGGTGTTCAAATAAAGGAAGGACATCCGTTGTCTCCACAATCCCTCCACGGGAGGCAACTGCATTTTATTAAACACTCCGCTCCCCTCCTGGCTCTGAGAAAATTGGACTACGTTTCCCAGCTCTCCCCCCACCCCCTCACATTCTGCTGCCCCTCATTCATTCTCATCAGTGATCGTCACAGGGCCCGTAAATTAGAGGGGATATAGCCCACGGAAGGCCACCCAGCACAATGGCACGCCGTTGGTAGCTGAGAGCCATACTGCGGGGAGTCCCCCGCGATTCAGACCCCTGGTGCTGTCTTCTATTACTGGAGCAATTCGCACATGTTGAAATATGTACTTTCTCAATCGAGCCTTTAGCGAGCCCAGTCCTGGAAGAGGAGAGGCATTCCCTTAGAAGGGGCTTCCGTGCGGATGCCTGGGGATTATAATCAACAGCTTCACACTCTCCCGGGGGTGCACCTTTCATTTCTGTAATACGCCCTTATTAGTGTTCATTAGAGACTTTCTTCCCCTCTCTACTGTAAGAGCGCGGTCCTATCTCTCTAGTTCCTTATGAATTGTGCATGGCTTCATTCTCTCCTTGGGCGTTAAGGCTTGACAACATTAGCATTGTGGGAGAAAGAGCGTATTGTGTGTTGGTGAACTTCCACACGGCGGAGGGGAGATAAAGAGCGAGGCTGATCGCCTGAACTCGGACTGCCCGACAGGCGAAGGGGAGGAGGACTCCGAAATGCTCCAGTAGGCTTCAATACGGACCGGAGCTAAACTTCT
Organism: Sardina pilchardus; assembly: GCF_963854185.1. NCBI lineage: Eukaryota > Metazoa > Chordata > Actinopteri > Clupeiformes > Clupeidae > Sardina > Sardina pilchardus. The sequence goes on from NC_085004.1 coordinate 2,100,856, forward strand.
CCCGCTTAGGCCCCAGATCTCACAATCCCTCCATCCTAAAGAAAATATAACCATGCAGAGGAGGCACAATGGCAACTGCAAGGATGAATACCAATTAGTTATTTTTGGAAATCCCTCATCTAGATCAAAGCAAGCTGGCGCCATTTGGTTGCATGTATTAGGACCCATGTATAATGCATGTCAGCTTTACCAATTGTGCAGCGCGGCATATGGTTCTAATGAGTCTCTGTCTATTTGGAACAGTAGGAGGTGGTAACTACACGGGATTATCAGTACAATGCCAGTGAAAGGCGTGGTTTAAAACACTGCCAAGGAGCATTCAAAGCGCATCAGTTATTTATGATGATTGCATACAGTATACTGTCCTGTCAATAGGAGTGCAGCTAAACACACATTCTCAAAATGTATAACTGTCACATGATGCCGTGTGCTGTGGATATTCTGCTGTGCACCCATAGCCATGTTATATGACCTTAACAGAGAGTGCCAAGGGCACCATTGGATGTGGCCTGCCTGAATTCTGATTAAATGCGTGTTTGCAAAACATCGCCTGCCATGCAAATGAGGATATTCAGCTTGACGGCGCATTACTTTTTCCCCACTTTTTTTTATATTCACGAGTGAAATACCGTAAGGTCTCCAGTGCAAGAGCTCATGGCTAGATTAAAATATCACCCACAAACAAAAGTGCTGGACGGTCATCGCACAAACAGTGACGGGGAAGTATACGAACGGGCTCCCAGTTCACACAGCAAGGCTGTTGGGACCTCGATTAGGATCCAGGGATCTTGGAGCCTGTAAACAGCCTGAAACCAGTAATTAGGCAGAAACCTCAAGCTGCCTTGTGCTCCACCACAGCTCTGCAGGCCACGTACGGCTAAATGTCAGCGTAAATAAAACAGAATGACTTTGAGAGCAGTCGAAATCATTTGCTTCGAGAGACCTTTGAAAACATTAATGAAGCCCCAACCCCAGCAGCCCCGGGGACCTATAATATGTGTTCTTTAAATACTAATAAATGTCTCCGTTACCTTCAATGACATAGACTGACTAAGAGAATTGCAACTGTTAGTTTTAATGGGCAAAGCGACACCCTTTGATGCAACCCCGCAATCAATATTGCATTAAAGGAATGGTGTCTGTAAACAAAAATGCGAGTCTCAGTTCTGAACTTCAAATAACTTTATACAATCTTAACTTTTCAGCAGTCACCTTCCTTTAATTTAATTGATGACTTTATGAAACACATTGATTCAGGCACTCCTAATGAGAAAAGCATGCACAGTGACGACTGTGTTGTCCAAGAACCTCTCTATCTGTCTCTATCTCTCTCTCTCTCTCTCTCTCTCCCTTTCACCCCTCCATTGTCTCTTGTTGGAGTTCACACAGTTGTAAATGTTAGCTGTGCTCTCTGCAGTAATGGGCAATGACATCTCGAGTATGTGATTAGCGTAGCCCAGGCACTGGAGCGACTAATGGGCGAGTTTGGAGCACGGCTTCCCAGCGCTCCAAAATCACTAATTAGAGTCAACAACTTCCACTGATTCCCAGAGAGCGCGGTCTCCGGAGGAGCACCGAGGAGCTTCTAACCAAACGCAAGCCCAGGAAGAATTTCATTTGCATTCCCATCCTCAGGCCCAAACCGCCCGCCGAAAGGAAATTCAATTTACTTGCCTCGCACAATACCTTTCCATCTGCCCACATCTGTCTTATTTTAAGGGGAGATCAGATGATTGACACGTGTGCTGGAGAATGTAAACATTCCTCTAATTGATAGCAGTTAGGTATGGTGGCATCTCGTGTTTTTTTTTTGGGGGGGGTGTATCTATACATGGAGACCAAAGCACTTGCTAGCTCCTCTGAGAGGAGTTCCAGAGCCATCTGAGTGAGACTTAACGGAGGCCTGGCTCGGGGGAGGTAATTAAACAGATGTACTTATAAATGAATATCTGAGTGAATGGGAGATGGGGGAGAGGAGCTGAATGGGGGCTGGAGGCAGAGACGAGCTGAAGCTCGGGCAGACTGCTGACGCTGTTTACCAGGTGGCACAGCTTACGGATCACAGACACCACCGCTCTCCTCGGAGCTTCCAGACCTCCAAACACACACAACCTGCTTGAACGCTGCCTGTTGAAGAGGTGCTTGTGCTGCACAAGCGTGGTTACGCAGACTGAAAAATATATGTAGAGGGCACATTATATGCCTACTTCACACACGATATTATAGTTATTGAAAAGCCCATCACTGCATGGGAAGTGTCGGATGGCTTTGGTATGCAGGGGAGATGTGCACTATGCGCTGAATTAACATTCTATCTATTCAACTAAAAACATTAATTGAGAAATACACCTAGGAATACACAGCTTTATATATTTGCTTCAAATCACGGCACAGCGATGAGTTACAATTTTTTCTGCCTTTCCAATTCACACGCAAATTATCATCACAGGTGCTTATTATGTGTTTACAGACGTTCTCTTCGCAAATGTCTTCCTCATTCGCTGAACTTGATAACCCGCACCGAGCCCATGAAAACTCAATCTCACTCCGCGTCGTGCCAGACCACAGTGAAAGGCATCTGGCAGGAAGTGCCGGGCGGTCAGTACTTCCCATTTCTTTAAAGACTACGGTTCAGCGAAATCAGAAATAGGAGAACCTGAGCAGACGCTCATTTCACATTCTGGACCATCGCGGCCCATAGTCATTTTCTCAGTGGCCAAATAAACTCGACGCCAGACACCACAGCTGGGACGCGAGTAACGGCCGCGGCGGCGGCGGCGTCTCAGCCGAGCCCCTCACGCGCCGAGCTGGCAGCCGTCTCTCAGGTGCGCACGGGCGCAGGGGGCGACGTGGGCCTCTCAAAGACGGCGCTGCCAGTCGTCCCGCCGTGGCATCAGCGGCCCATTGAGATGCAGAGCACTCGGGGGGATAATGGACTACTCGGCACTCGCACAGTAGCAGCGGAGCGGTGTTTGAGACCTTGCTGGGGCCTCCCCTCGCGGGCAAGTCCACCTACATTTCCACCTCTTTTCATCGGGCAGCGGGAGAAAGGCGCCCTCGTTGCCAAATGAGCTGCTTATTAGTTCCCTTTTCTCCTCTCTGCTCCCCCCGCCACGCATCTCAGCGCCGAAGCCGACAGGACTTTTTGTTTGGCGGTGGGAAACTGTTCTTTCGCCGCTGAAGCCGAGGCAGTCTGGCTCCGAATCAAATGGAGCGAGCTTGAGCCAGATGAGAGTAGGAACAAAGAGCGTTGCTACTGTACTGAAGACGCCCACAATATCCCAGCTGCGGACGGCGTTTGATGTTGCTGTGGCATGTCTTTTCTTGTTCCTTTCTCTCTTTTTACAGAGAGATCAATACACTTCTCACAGAGCAATGGCTTGCTTGGCATAGAGAGGCTCATGCAAACACAATCAGTTGCCAAGAGTGAAACTGTCCAATGATAAAACAACGGCAAAGTCCCAAGTGTCTGCCTGAATCCGTGGAGGTCATTGTTTCTGTTTCTCCAGCCCATTCTTGCAGCATAGTACGCTCAGGATACTGCCAAATCATTAAGTGTGCAGCATAGTATGCTCAGGATACTGCCAAAACATTAAGTGTGCAGCATAGTACGCTCAGGATACTGTGTGCAAATGGCCTCAGTGTGACACAGGGCCCACGTGATCTTTTTATCGCTCTTCATCACGCTTTATGCTACTTTCTCCAAAGTTTCGATTAGTTAGGCACAAAAAAAAGAACACCTTTTAGGGACATTTATTATTACAATATTTCCCCCTGCCGCCACCTCTGAGTCTGATGTTATTAAAGTGCCCCTGGCAGGGTGGGTGGAGTGAGCCGATGAGTGCTATAACTCAATATCAGCTACTGTATTCCCTCACTCTGCATTAATGTGTGTCCAACATAACACCTGTGTCTGAAGGCATCAATGAAACCTTTGGCTCCAGGCATGAGCCCCGGCCTGGATTTATTTCGCACTATTTAAAACTGTCATAAAAAAGGAGGGCTCAGCTTATTGCATAGAGCGGCATTATGTCGGCACTTTCTGGAGGTTACTTTCTTTGGCTGGCGCGCTGGGGATCTTGGCCCTGCCGCGGTGGCCTGAAGTGGCAGGGAGCCATCCTGGCCAGTCAGCCCGCTTGTTAGTCGAAGGGGAAAAAGAGAGAGAGGGGGGGGGGTATGGAGAGTCATGGAGGACCAGGGGGAGGGGGGTGGACAAGGGTGGACGAGGGTGTTTATACGTCTGGCATCTGGCTGCGTCAGGCAGCGTATGGAGCACAATGCATGTATACATGGTACAGGAGAGAGCAAACATTCCGAGGGGGTGCATCAGTGGAGTGGACGGGCCTGAATGCGGCTCTCTTTTCTCGTCTCCAGCTCGCGTGGACGTGGAGCCCCCCCCCCCTATGCAGATTTCACACCCATTACGCCTCCTGCTTGCAAAGGGCCGCTGCCCGCCGGCCAGAGGTATCCATTTGAATGTCCCCCCTCGGAAGATGCCAAAGGTTCGGATTTTCCCATGATGGTTCCCTCTCTCTCCCCCCCGCCTCCCTCCACCCCCTGGTTTGTGGGTTGAGTAACCAGGATGGAATCTGCCCCTTTTCATTAGCCTCTGAAAGGGGAGCTGTGAAATTGTCACCAAAATTTAGCTGTGTGCAAACAGGAGGTTACAGCCATCCAGAGAGGAGCCGGATCAGCTCGCCGGGCTCCCTTTCTCCCCTCATTCTTCCGTGCAATCCGAGCCCACTGTGAACAAGTGCTGTGGCCGCCAGCCCCCAACTACTCTGCACTGCTCTCAGTGAGCGCATTCAGCCTCCTTTCTAGTGGCCGCACACACAAAAAAGAGCTGTTCAATATCGGCCACCGCACCACTGCCAGCTGCTAAAGCCTTGAGGGCTGGAACCTTTAGATCTCCTCCGAGAAATACTTCCCCACAGCACATTTCATATCAATACAGGAAGTTTCTTTCAAATCAAATAATCTATTACTTCCATTCCAGAATGTTTGAGACTTTCTGAGATATTTTGCACTCTATTTTGGCATCAGCAACATGAATTTTCAAGTAGTCCTCAAGTATTTTTGCACAATCTCTACATACCAGTAGTTTCTCGAGTGTATTGGCTGGTATAGAGTGTTTAGTATGAGCAGAATAGCATTCTGGTTTTGTCTGAAATAGCATGCTGCATTCACCATGACAAAGCAGAAACAGAACACAAAATGCAGAAACCTGAAATGGCTACTAACACATCAGCTTCTTTTGGCATAACATTTTAGACCATCTTAAATATTCTCAAGGAGGATAGAGTTTTGCTCCAAAGTAGGCAGTATGTTGCACATGACTGGCATTTTAGATCAATTTCTCTGCCAATGTCAGCTTTAGTCATCATAATACCATGTGCTTTGCTTTTGAGATGTGCTCTTCCGTACCGCTGGTAATGTTAATTTATCCCACTGATAATTATTCAGTTCACAGCATGCCACCCCGTGATCTCTGTCTCCGCGGAAAGTGATCCTATTCATCTTGATGGAATAAATGTGGCTCCCTAAAACTGAAAAGAGTCCAAAATGAACATGGTGCTCTAAGGCAAATTATACTTTGTTGTACATATAACACTTTTAAAGCCTTGGCTCTTCTCTCATGCTATGAGAATTCCAACAGTGAAAAGCTAGGCTAGCCTTATATTTAAGCAAATCTACTTTAGCAGTTTGCTCAAGTGGGAACATTTGTATAAACTCTATAAACTCATTTATAAATGAGTAAATATTATGGAAATACACATACATCCAAACATTCATTTGTGTCTCTCTTGCAGTATCATGGGAGCAGTTAAATGAGACTCATTTTTTATGTTAAGGTTATACAGAAGGGATTCCCAGAATTCAGTGCAACTGGTGTAGTTTAACCTGATCAACCCATTCAGTGCTCTCCATTAAAACCCCTTTGAAGCAGTCTGAAGTGCTGGTTGCTTCAAGTGACTTTAATCCTGGCGCCTCAAAGTTCTGATATGGTTAATTTCTCCCCTCCTCCCCGTTATCTTTAGGGCTGCGCTATAACAACATTTTAAAAGGGGCCTGTATTAAGAGGCTTAGCGTCTACACAGTTTGGCAGCAAAAAGGTCACTCTGGCAAATTGGGTTCATTAATCTTCAAGTATATGCCTGCTCTTCTGAGACACATTTTATATACATTCCGAGATTGAACTGGGTCACGTGACCAAAAGATTACTTTGGAGGGGAAATTTGTCGGGCGATAAAGTCCGTTCAGTGAGTTTTGTCAAGTCCTCCCAACTACAATTGCCCCCTTCCTCTGGGATCCAAAAGTGCCGCAGACTTTGGAGACAAGGAATGGGAGCCTGACTTGAACTCCAACAGTACTGCGTATTCACAGCCGCCGGCATAATTATGCCTCTGCAGTTTTTACGATTCGCATGTTTGACAGATGCTGTCTCCTCTTCCCTCTAGGATCCCTGGACGTACATACACCACTTCAGTGATACTTCAGCATGCTCCGTCAACCATAACAACGTGACATGAACACCTAACCGTGTCTGGAAAGGTAAGAAATTATAGTGCATGTATACTGTATGAAAACACACAATTTAGTTAATGAGGTGAATGCACAATGTAGTCTACAGAGGCACCGAGGGAAGGAGAGGAAAGGAATGTTGTTTCCAACGGTGACTATCTGTGGTAGAAACAGGAGAGAGTGGCTGTCACTTTTATGACAGCTGACAGACCTACAGTATAGACCCAGGGCTTGATTTATACAATGATAAAACGCTCTGACAGATTCTAATATCCATTACGTTCAGTAGTTCCAGATAGCTGGTTGACACCAATGACATCAAATGATGAGTGACATCATTCATACGACAATATAATGTAGGCAGAAGATAAACTTAAACTACAGGCGTTATTGATGATGTGCTCTCCAGCACTGATTAAACAGTCCTTGAAACAGAGTCAATTATTGACTGATATTGAATGCAGAATATTTTAAGAGGCTGCATAATAAGGCTGGAAGCGCACCAAATGTCCCCACATTATCATCTAGGCCTCTGTGTCATGTCGTTCTGGTCTCCAGTGCTAACCAAGATGGATTGGATTGTAGGGGATGGTACCTAACTGAAATGTAAGCCTATTTTGTGATGTGGATAAAAGAATATTAGCTTTTTACTAGAATATATTATTTAAACCAATCCTCCATGTACCTAATCACTACAGCAATAAGTAGAGAGACCCAGTCCGACAGGGCATAGGCATGGCAAGATATCTAAACGCTCCCATTCAAAAAAAGCAAAAAAAAAACGAGGAGACCTATTCGCTCTTCACTCGTGTGTTGCGGAGCTCACCTTCTGCCCTCCTCATCTGGGTGTCCCTCCACCCCATCTCCATGCAATTAAACCGGCCATGACCAGCGCGCTCATGGGGAGAACTCACTGAATGGCCCGCACAAATTAGATCTGAGCCTCCTAATCAACTTAATCAAAATTTCATTTTTGCGGTTTTGTTTTGATAAAGCGCCCGCGCAGTCCTCCAGATGGCGGCCCATGGCTCTGCACTGTTGGCTGATAATGGCTCTCATAAAAGATGTATGGCACATGAAAGACTTGTCAACTCCTCTTCACCCTCCGCTTCGTGGCGGTGCCGCACGGATGATCGGTCTTGTGTGTCCCACGGACTGGGTGAAAACACGCCACTCTGCAGCAATGCTAATGTTATTAAATGGCTTTCACTGGGGAAATGCATGCGGATCCATCCTGTGCTATGACGGGCGAATGGGAGACAGAATTAGGGGCCGCTAATAAGGACTTAGGATGATGTCTGTGTGACCAGCATGCTCACATAAACGATATGCCGAGGTAATCCCCCATGCTTTGGAGACTGATGGAAAATTAAACCACAGCGTAGTCAACCATAGTTAGCCTGATGATCTGATATCAGACAGATCATGTCAAGTATGTGCTGCAGGCCCTACACCACCTAGCAAATCCCACATTTGAATCTGAGATGGGTTTTTTTTATTATTCAACATTTCACATACCATACAATTGACATACCATACCATAAAAAAACCAAGAAGAATCACCTTTCTAACTAATCCAGCCACACCTAAGATCAGGGTCATGGATCATAGTCATGATGGAAAAACAAAAAAAAAGATCATAACAAGTCAGCTTCCAGGACCAGTGCCGTGTACAGTGAAGCCCGAAGCTCTAGAGAGTTCTTTGTCAAGCAGATGGGTCACAGATGGGTGGCGGCATCACCCCAGCCAACCCCACATGCACACACGCAAGCGCAGCCGTGCATCTCATATTCATACTCTCTCCCTGCATCCGTAGCACCGCAGACGCAGCCGCAGCCATCATTAGAGGCCGTAATTGTCTCGCATTAATGCAGCGTTATTGGATCTGGGGTATATCTGCAGACACAATTAGAGGTAACTTGATGTAAACCCATTCAGCGGTGAAATAAGGGGGCCAGGCTCCAGCACACACACGAGCAAGATGGTATCGGCATCAAAGGGCCCCGGGAGCATTGTGCTCCCCACACATCCTCTGTGCCACTCGGACGCCAGGTCAAGGCACTTGTTACACTAGACATCAGAGGTCTTTGATCGCCCCCCCTCCTCCTCCACACCACCCCCACCCCTCCCCCAACTCCTTCCCCCGGAGTTTGGTAATCCAATATAGCACAATGAGACAGGAATTAGGGCTCAAATGTTGAGATGACTTAATCTCGTGTAATGCCTGAATGGGGTCATGCTGATACAGCTCGTCTTTAATGGTGGTTCTATTCTTCAGGCAGATGTACCGCTGGCACACGGTGTGTTGTCAAAACGTGTGAATGTTGACACGGGAAACAGTGGCTTCCATCGACGTTAGAAGCTAAGAAGTTTATATCAGGGTACTGAGAATTGACTCGATTTCAGGTGCACATGGAAACACACAGAGAGGACGCTTGTCAATTTGTTCAAGATTGAATGAGAACACACACACACACACACACACACACACACACACACACACACACACACACACTCGCCGGTGAGTCATGTTTCAGTGGTAGCTCTCACAGCCCGAGATAATGCACACAGGGAATCAACTCATTTGTTCACCACAGCTTTCAAGTGGCAATATTACTTAGCTAGCTCTGTTGCTTTATTCGCCAGGATTGCCATTAGTGTGGTTTCACATGACTTTAGCCGAACCTTTCCGTTGGATTTCATTAGGTGGGAGGCTCCAAAAAGCGAAGGTGCAGAGCTTCCCCCCAGATTAGCCATGATGGCTTGCTGCTGGGCTAAGTGCTGGTCTGCAGGAGCATTATTAGTGTTGATTGTGCGGATGAGGGAGATGCTAGCGCCAGGGCCATGTCCATTTGCTCTTTCTCCATGATGGCCTCTCCTAATTACACCGCAAAAAAACAGTGCCTGCCGCGGCCACCGGCACCACCGCCGCCACCACCACCACCCCCTAAACTGGCCCAAAGAACATTGTGTCTGCTCTTGTTCTGGGAACACAGGACCACAAAGCAAACAAGGTCATTGAGTTTGTTAAGTGTCTTGTTACAAGTTTTGCTTTTAACTTAACTCTCGCGTCCACTTTGAAAGAAGGATGAGATCTTAAGATATTAAACACAGTCGCTCTGTATTCAGCCACCACAAACACTATATACAGTAAGACAAATTACACGGAAGACAAAAGACTGATAAACCACCCTAAAATAAACAAATGATCCAGACAGAAACAGAGTGTGCTCACAGTAGAAGGCCATAGCAGTAGAAGGCCATATCTTGGAAGAAAAATGCTTGTTGTGATTGCTAGCTCACGTTGTCCTGATCAAAACCCGAAGATAGCATCTCAAGGTTGTGTTATCTGGCTGAAAGTAAACAACTGAAGTCAAATCAGAGATTCCATAATCAGGTCTCGGGGAAATGACATGTGTGAAAAGCAGCCACGTCTGTCAAAATGAGCTACATAAGACGTGTCAAAGTCCAGCTGGCGTAATCACTATATTTTGACCTCGGTAAATATGAGTGAAAAGGGAGTCGGTGTGGCTGAACTTCCAAAGTCCCCAAAGACTTGTGTTTTTACTACCTTCAGCCAGGCCCGGGCCGGGACAATAAATCCTCCCACCTCTGTGCCCCCGTGAACTTTGCCACTTAAGACGAATTTCATTTCTGGTGAAGGCTTGCCCCGCACCCCAGGCAGAGCGCACTTTTGCAAGTCTAAACGGCGCCGGGCTCTATGTAAACAGAGCGTGTGTTTTTCACACCGAGCTCCTTTGTCAGGGGAGATTTCGTGATTTTAACTCTGGAGGGTCTCTCTCTCTCTCTCTCTCTCTCTCTCTCTCTCTCTCTCTCTCTCTGTGGGGAGCGTGTGGGGTTAGAGGGGGTTAGGGAGCCGGTGGGCGTCGTCCCTCGTCCTGGCGTCGCTTCATCAGCAGGGTGCGAGCCTGTGGCAGCTCACCGGCCCCCAAAGCCCAGTTACCAGAATCCGCCGCCACAAGCACCAAGCCACAGAAAACAAACAACACAAGACGGGAGGGACACAGCTTTTCTTGTGATATGACAAATGCCAGGCAGCAGATATAGAGATTGTAATCAACCACTTTTGGCAATGCTGACGGATGGATAAATCATTGATCCTTTCTGCATACTAGTAAGCCACTAAAAAAGGAAACAACTGAAATGACACTGATTGTAGTCGAAGAATAGCACAAAAGTAGGAAGCCAATAACAGATCGCTTTATATTGCCATGACAAAAGAAAAACACTCTATAAAAAACACTCTAAAAACACTGTACAGTTCAATGTAGGATTCAGCATTTAATGAAATGCACAAATAATGATGATAAACCTGGCGAAGACCTTTACACCAATGCTCAGAGCACAAGCCTAACTAACACACACTTCAAGGTTCTATATGGTAATGTGGCAACCCCAGACATGTATGTAGGGGTGCTAGTCTTCTTAATGAGGCTGGGCTTGCTGTATTGTAGCCAGTGGGAGAGATGAGCTGTGCATTACAAATCCACTGACTTTATGCTCCAGAAATTAAATCAAAGTCCTAAATATTAAAATTGGGGCTGTAAAGAATATAAATAACTAGCACACTTCGAGGGAAATTTGCATGACAATCAGAAAAGCCAGGATTGTTTTTTTTGTTTTTTTGCATCTTTTCACCCGACCAAAAATCTAAACAGCCCCCAACAGAATAAACAGGTCTGAAAGGCAAATCTGATGGGGATTGTTTTTTCTTTGTAAGAGAGAAAATCACTACTTAGATTTCGGCATCCAAAAACAAGGCTATGAATCTACTGAAGTAAATGATGAAAGGTTACTTTTTTATTTTCCTGGGGTACCCTGCCTAAATTTATGCAAAGCCAAAACAGAGAGATGAAGTATTGTCTTATGGGAGGTCGCGGGTCAAGGTTAGAAAGGAAAAGGGTGAATAGGCATGTGTTTTTTTGTTTGTTTCGACTTTGTTTTGTTTCGTTTTTGTGTGTGCGTGTCTGTGTGTGTGTGTGTGTGTGTGTGTGTGTGTGTGTTGATGGTATGCAAGTGTGGAGTACTTAACCAAATCGGCACTGGGCGCTATACATAACCATAGTGGTGGTGCATGATCTGACTTAATGCAGCAGCAACACACAACCAGGCCCTTGTTAGCAGCATAATTCCCTGTGACACTGGATTTAAGCCTCCATCCTCTTTCCCAAACTAAACTCTCAGCACTGTGGGAATTTAGGGAAATATTGATAATGCCATACTTCATTGACATAGCATACATCAATCTAAAGTAAACTCTGAATAAAGCCAGTCACTGCCTTTGTTCTGTTGTGTATTTAATTTGACTGCTTTATGAATCAATCAATTACTCCTTATAGTTCCATCTCAAAGCACACAGCACTGTGGCAGATAGATAGCTGTGGATATTGATCAAACACACGGACAAATAGAGAGTGGCAGAAACAGTGATTTCTCGCTCCCCACTCAACTTTGATCAGGCTACACTGTCAGTGGAGCTGAATGAAACAACCTTCAGCCTTTGAACTGGATTTTCATCTGAGGTCCTGCTCGGATGGGTATTCCAGACACACACACCGAGAGACACTGACACACACATGCAATCACACACACCGTCTCTTTTTCTCTCTCTCACACACACACAAACACACACAGGCACACACACACACACACACACACACACACACACACACACTCTTACTCTCCCCATCTCACTCTGTCTCTTTCCATTTCGTCAACCCCTAGATAGCACACATCCCATGGGGTAATGTCGAGCAGGAATCACATCACATGGTTAGGTCTGCTCCACATGACGTGGACAGGGGAGGTGAGGGACGTCATCTTTGATGCGTCCCCTGCGTCAGACCAACGTAAACGTACAGGAGATCTTTTATTGATGCGGCAGACTATATATACACTCCACCGTGTCACACTCACATTCACACCATTTTTAGAACAGAATCCATCCCCCGAGACAAAAATAAACGCTTTCCCTATTATCCCTGGGCTGTAGGGTAGTCAGATTATGGGCAGTGATCAGCCCGATGCATCACTTAATGTACAGCCGACACGGTCTAAACCGAACACCCCTAATTCCTCTTCCGTGTGGGTTCCTGAATACATTTCGCAACATGCTGGGAGCACTGAATTGTTTTTCCAGCATGGCAACGTGGGGATGAAGGACTCGCTAGTCCGTGCGCTGCACTGTCATTTCATTTCCTGCGCTGCCAGGCGAACCCTCCAGTGTGTTTTTCCAAACATCCTGGATCAGATGACAGCGGAGTGGATTATAGGAGGAAACTAATTGATGCAGCGTTTCTTTTTTTTTTCCCTCTCTTTTTTTTTGTTGTACTGAACACTAGGGGCCCTGTGTGGGCCCAGCAGGACAATACATGACCTCTGTGCTGTCCATTCGAGTGCAAGGCTACAGCACCACAAACAATGCCCTGGTCAAAACCAACATCACCAACAGACCATGTTAAAGAAAAAAGGCCTCCGAACGTAACATTTACAACTCTCTCTCTCTCTCTCTCTCTCTCTCTCTCTCTCTCTCTCTCTCTCTCTCTCTCTCTCTCTCTCTCTCTGTCAGTGTAGGGACTTGTTTATGACCCACGAGTGGGACTGAGTTCACGTCTGGCAGTCTGCTCCAATTGCAGGGCAATCCCCCCCCCCCCCCCCCCCCTGGTTTGTTACATTATTAATAGAACTGTTTCCTGTGCAACAACAAGAGCTTTGTATCTGTGCCAGTGGCGTTGCCATTCAAAACATTTGTTATCCTCAGGACAGAAGGATGGGGAGAGGCAGGCTTGGCAGATCAGTCCTGGACAGAGCACAGGAATCAGCCTGACAGGTCCCAAACACTGCGCGATTGGATACGCCCTTCAGTGCTCATACGTTCACAATAACAATGATCGATGAGGATACCTTTGTTGGTAGCACAAATGCAAAGAATGATCTAGAACTTCAGTTTCTGCTTGAGAAAAAAAAAACAACTGATGTGCCCATTTTGAGCGTCACAACCTTTATGCTGGGGGTGAAGGCAACCTTGTGACTTGCCCATTTTTTTTTTCTCCCCCTTCTACTCATCCACTTAAAAAAAAAAAAAAAAAGACCAACCCCAGCAGAAGACTTAGGCCAAACAATGAAGGTGAGCCGCAGACGTGGGGGGATGGGGGACGTATTAAGTTTCCACTCAGGATCCGAGCTGCTGTTTTTCTAAGAGCGCGCCGCGAGCGAGCGAGTGAGCCAAGGAAAGCAGGGCCGCCGTGCTGGGCTGGAGGAGGCCAGATAATGCTCTTAGCGCGGGAGTCAGGAGACCCTCAGGATTTGAATTGATCCCTGACCCATTGTTGAGATGGAGGGAATTGGCCGCTGATCAGTACGCCCTCATACCGAGGGGCGAGAGGGTCTTGGGCGAGGCTGAAGAGGCACAGCCTCCTGCTTCAGTTCCTTGTGCTCTGCCCAACCACACGCACAGCCAGACACAGACATCAGTTGCCCCTGCTTCAGCAGTAAATGTGTTTTTTACACCTTCCCATCAAGGCACAGTAATGGTAGCCGAGAGGTCATATATGAGGCATATTTTATACATTTACAGGGACGGTGCATTCTCAAAAATCTCTGCACTGGGTTATATGGAGATGTATGCAAATGGAACTGCAAAACGTCAAAACCACCAAAGTGCTTCCTGGAAGAATGCAATTATCAACACAGTAAAGTCGAAGCCATTCACCACAATGAGCCTCTAACTTTTTGATATGCTATCGCTGGATGTCATCCAGTGAGCCTGTGTGGAAAAGCTGGGAGACAATGAAGGTGAACAGCAGTTTGCCTCCAAACAATCCCGTAATGGATGCTCCAAGACAGATGGCATTATTGCCGCTAACCACTCCAGCACCAGCCTCTAAAGCTAATTGCCGCATTCAGTAATCAGAATTAAAGGCTCTCGTCAGCAGAACCAGTCTGATGGATATCCGCTACCGGACATAATGACAGCCCTGTGTTTTATATCACCGATAATGTACTCTGTGCTGACCTTCCAATACCATGTAGGTGCCACTTAAATTCATTTACCGCTAACAGAGAAATCGGCAGAAATAAATTGACTGAATAAATACTGAGCTGTTTAAGGGTGATAAAAACACCACAATTATATCCATTTTCATAGATAAGGTTGCCGTATGCGCCCAAATTGTCTCATTTTCGTTTTATTTTTCGACCATAACAATAATTAAAAGCCGGGCAGAGGAGTACAGATTGGTAAGCATACGCCTTGGAGCTGGGCAGGATGCTGCTTGTTAAAGAGAATCTATTTATTTTGGCTGGCTGGCTCTGATTGCCAGATATGTGACAAGTACAAATTAACAATTATGCCCATTTCTGCAGACTCACAAACCGTAACATAGACAATGCTTCTTATTTCATTTTCTCTCAGTAGACTGATCACATGAAAGGGAAAAATGAAAACATAGGTAGGGTAAATGGATGCCTCTTGTGTTCTGGAGTTAAATTCAATTTCCATTTGCGCATTTCTGCTCTCTGAACAAACGCATCAGCTAAGGAAACATATGTCTGCTGCACTTAAACGATCCTCAAAACAATCTGTCAAAACACCACAATTGCTCTGTTTTGTGGTTACGTTGTTTAATTATAAACACACACCTCCCTTGACACGACTAAACATAACCCAGCAATATAATGTATTCCACTTGTCTCTAGAAATGAAAGGAAACCGATTCTCAGTGTAACTGTGACCATGTACTTCTCAGACACAGTTTTCTCTTTTTTAAACGGGCAATCACCAACGGAAGTTTCTTCATGTCCTGAAATAGAAATACTATTACTACTGAAGAGGCAGCAATCCGTAAAATATGGCCACATTTGAGACATTCCCTCCCCCTCATAACAGCTATGTTTGATATTACAGAATAATAATCTCCAATGGCCCCCGGCGGACATCTTTAAAATATAAGAGGCTGAGAGTGAGCGCATCAGGCCTGACATAAATACGTGCCGTTGATATACAGCCAAAGAAATCACAGACAGTATAATCTATGAGTTTAAGGCATATCAGCGCAAGAAGACAGTGCTGCATTCAGAATCATTCCCAAAGCCTCAAGCAATAATATGGAAAAGTCCTCCTCCAATTTATTATAATGATCTATCACCGCTTCCCAGTATGGACATTAGGTTTAAGATTCATGCTGACTACTGCTCATTACGGGATCCCTTCATCATTAATTATCAAAAGGATGTTTACATGAGCAGCAATCAAACATTCAGTGAGGGTACAGCATTCAGACAGCAGTGGCTTCACCCCACACCATGACAAGGGGATGAAAAGGAAGCACTGGATTCAGCTGCTTCAGACAGTGAGGATCTGTCCGGGCGAGTGCATGGGGAGAGTCCAAGTAATTACGCCATTAGAAAGTAGCATAAAGCACACATTCTAACTATGCACTGGGATGTGTGGGCAGAATTCAAAGCAATTGAACGCACGCCAACTCGGTCGTATGAAACCAGCGAGTCCACTTGGAGCAGGACGCTCTCAGCCTGCGACTAATGAGTAATGAGAGATGTTCCGTATATCAGTGATTAACCACGGGGCTGAGTGACAGGGAGGGCCACGCCCATCTGTCTGGACGTCCGCGGCAGTGACGCACACTCAGTGACAACACTCTGGAGCACACTCATCCGACCAGCTCACTCATCAGACCAGCGAACCACACCACACGAGCAGAGCTCATCAGCGACCCACACAAACACACAAGCAGTAACGGTCTTTTCCATGATGCAGCAACACAGCTAGTGTGTACAAATGTGTGTTTGTTGCTCAAGACCTCTTCCCGTCATCTAACTGAACATCAATAAATAATGGAACCGGCGTGATACTTTAGAAAACATGCCTTGCTATGATATTTGACTACCGATGTAAGATTGCTGCAATCACAAACGAAAACAAAACTGTGTCCCACAGCATCAATAAAAACATCTTCATCAATTAAACCATCTGACTTCTGAGCAGCAGGCTAAACAGCAGGTCAGCAGGAATCCTTTCCCTTATTCCAACCAACTGCCACATAGTGGATCTAAGAATACGTTCTATATGATTTGTGTTACTTGGAAGAGGAAATAGAACTGAAAGGAAACAAAACATGAAAAAAAAGCACAATCAGCCTTCAATATTTGAACAGTGGGCTCAAATCTGTGCGCTGAGATTCAAAAAAAAAAAAAAAAACAAGGCTGAGGAGTTTGCTTTGGGAGTCAGCCTGGTCCAGGTTATCAACGCAGCGGACCTCTCCCTCTCTGCAAACACGCCCGGAGGTGGGCCTATCTGCTGCTGATAAGAGTGTCCAGGCCGGCCCCAGGCACGCTTATCTGAGGGGGTGAAAGGCCTGCGGAGGCTCACTGTAATCGGGCTCCGGCGTTCAACAGGTGAGTGCGAGACGGCGGAGATGCCAACGGTGACACAGTGTGTGTGTGTGTGTGTGTGTGTGTGTGTGTGTGCCTGTGTGTGTTTGTGTGTGTGTGACACAGAGGACAGCGGCCGAGAGGACACGCGCGGGCCATATGGTCCGTCGGCTGGAGGCGCCCGCTAATTAAAAGTGCTCCACCAAAGGTTACGTCTGTCAGCCTCTACAGCTGACCTCTTTACAACCTGATAATATCCTAATTAGACAAACAGTGTCGAAACCAACAATATCTGGGGCACACACACACACAAAAAAAAACCTACCATGCCTCATGATCCACGTATTAATGACTGCTGAAGCCTTGACTAAACAACGTGTTAACACTTGACATGAGGGAGGGTGAGAAGAAAGAAAAAAAAACGTGTTTGAGCTGGTGAAAAAAAGCGTGACAACAGCAGCAGTCAGAAGTTGGAGGCTGCCGATGACACCTTGCGCGCCGTAGCCGTAGCGACTCGCTTTCCCACACCGTGACCTCGACACGTCTAATTGCCATAATGTGGCACAACATGCTGGAGCAGCGGGCTCGGGGAGCGGACGTGGCGCGGACGTGGTGCTGTCGGGCCGCCGCCGCTGAGCACGCTGCTCCCAGACGGGCTAATGCCAGAGGGCGTGATGGGCACGCCAGCCTCGCCCCTCCGCTCCCCTCCGCTCCCCTCCGCTCCCCTCCGCTCCCCTCCGCTCCTCCCCGCTCCCCTCCGCTCCTCTCCGCTCCTCCCCGCTCCCCTCCGCTCCTCTCCGCTCCTCCCCGCTCCTCTCCGCTCCCCTCCGCTCCTCTCCGCTCCTCTCCGCTCCTCCCCGCTCCTCTCCGCTCCTCCCCGCTCCTCCCTCCCTCCATCGCCCAGCGCCAGGACAGCTCAGATTAAGAGCCCTCTCCAACACTTGCGTCCTTAAAATGGGAGGGGTGGAGGAGGAGGTGGAGGAGGGGAGGGGGGGGGTCCCTCTTTCATCCCCTCTGAGAACCCCGCTTTAATTACTGGTGCGTTTAAAAGGATTCACTCTCATTAGCGAGGTGGAGGAGATTAGCTCTGGTGCCATCAGAGCGCCGTTATAGGTTTACCGAGAACATTTCCGCCCGTTTTTTTTTTGGCAGTTAAGAGGCAACTCTCCGTCTTGGGCGAGAAGCGAAAGTTATTTGCCTCGCCATGTGGGAGAGGTTTGTTTGTGAGGAGATCAATGTCACATTCCCTTTGAATCTTTTGATCATTAAGTCCCCTCACGTCGTGGGGTAACTGATCATAGCATTCAAAGTCAGCCCCTACTGTCTGCTGAGCGATTCTAATAGGCAATAATAATGATTCAAGCGACGCAATTTGATGTATGTAGAAGTCAGAAAATCAAATCTGGGAGGAAATAGGCGTACGCCTCATTGCCTTCTAATTCCTCGTTAAGACTGCGGCAGGCCCGGGCAGCGCTCGGCGGCATCTCCCTGGAGGCCGGCTGTATTTGTTTCATATGTGGTTCATCACCGCCCGTCTCCTGACGCTAATGCAGAGTGTCAGGCTGCCCAACCGCGGCGGGTGTCACATGGCAGACAGACGTGGCTCACGCCCCGATCACGCCAAACGAGTGGACGGACAACGAGGGCCACCGGAGAGAGAGAGAGAGAGAGAGAGAGAGAGAGAGGGAGGGAGAATGAGAGAGAGAGGGAGAGAATGAAAGAGAGAGAGAGAGAGATGCTGGCGCCACACGCCCAAGCATGAGGGCCCGTTTCTAGAGGGGGCAGGATGCGCTCGGGGCACCTGCGACGTGGGGAGCTCTGGCGATTGCGAGCGCCACGGCACCAGCCAGTAGGGACACGGCGTGGCACGGCGTGGCACGGCACGGCACCTCCCGGCCCAGGGCTCCCGTGGTGCGTAAACGTGCCTTCCCGATTCAGCGCCACGATCGTCATATTTGACACAAAGCCCTGACGAAGTCTGCTCTAATGAGTCCACGTTCCCTCTCGCACCACCGGCCCGGGTAGCACCTTATATAATGGAACAAACAGCTCCATTCAGTACATCTCAATCAATGATGATTAGCATCTAGCTCAAATATGCATGAGGGACTAATCCGAACAGATTCCCCCTCATTTCCTCGGGTTTTATACTATATTTATGCACTTGCATAATCTGGCCGCCGTCTTCGTGAGCTGGCTGAAGAAGGCATTAAATTGAAAACACAGCGAGCGGTGATTTCCAAACGAGAGGCACAGCTCATCTTTTTCCCCGCGAGCGAGCGAGGGGGGCAAAACAAAGCACCAGTTCTGCATCGGGCTTAGTCAGGCCCATTATGTGATGAGTCAGAGAATCAACTCGCTATTCAGGGCCCAAGGAACCGGGACCGTGGGAGATATAATCCATGACTCTCTCAATGTATATATCATCTTTAATCCTTATTTTGGCTTTGCCGGGGGGGATTTAGAGCTCCAGATAATAAAAGGTTAGTATCGAATAATAACACACAGATATGTACACACATACGTGTACATGCACACACAAAGTGAAACACTGCCAAGATGGAAAACAAACAACTCTTTTTTTTTTTTTTTTTTACTCATGGCACCTTTAAGTTAAAGGTCTATACTCTGGAAAGAATTAAACATTTTGCTTGATGGTACAACAAAAGAGTCGTTCATAGCTGCCTTGGCTCTTTGGGCTTTGTTTTTGCTAGCTTGGCTGTCACTGACTCTGGGAGAAATCCAGCATGAGGAGGACGCCTGGGTGACCCTGAGCACCACAGATACCTCCAAATCCAAATAAACTGTCTGATCCACACCGGGCCTCTGAGAACACTGAGACTTAGAGCAAATATCATGTCAGAGCCTGACAGCGAAGGGCCCCTTCTGCAGGATCACTGAAATGTAAACCTCAAAAGTCCTCAGCAAAGACTGACTGCATGACGTGACTGTAATTAGTAAATAAATTGCATGTGATTGTCCAGCCAGATTATAACCAATGGAACTGCTGTAGCGTGGAAGAAATGAGACCAGGTTGCATTTCAAATGGGCTTTGTCATCAGAGACCATATTTACCCTTTTAGTGTATCAATGGAAGCCATCTCCGAGGGCATTTTCACAACAGATGCACAATGAGAAAAAGATTGTCCCATGTAGAATAGAACACTAAGCCTTAACATGTGTTTCCTGGCTAACGCACAGCAGTGCTAAGAACAACACAATAGAGAACGCTGGGCCACGGAGCACAGAACTGACTCGGGACTCGTAGATTTCATGAGAGGAATCTCCGTCGTCTAGACAAGAGGAGAGCAGACGACAGCAGACGAGGCAGCGCGACAAAACAGCCACATTTTACATTTCGGGAAAATAGCCATTAAAAACTCCAAGGTTATTAAGTGCCGTTTACAAGGAGAGGATTATTCATATTTAGGAATCGATGTTTTCCAGAGCTGGAGTAATTACGCTTGGCATGGGGGCAGTGAGAAGTGAGTAAATATTTGCATCATGCAGATGAAGATAACTGGAAGGCCATTAAACTGGTATGTGATGCACAGCCCACTAATTAACAGGCAGGTGCCAGGGGAACCAGCTCCATCACACCACCAATATAGGCTGGAAATTGACTGAGTCTCTCGGTTTCAAGGGGAAAACAAGGTTAAACATCTGCTGAGACGTACGTGTTGGTGTTACACAAACACACACACACACACACACACACACACACATATACATATGCTGTGCACACTTACTTACACACAGTTTTTGCGGCGATGTGGCATAGACGGATTACCTCATACACAAATAACTTGGATACAGTGCCAGTGTACATTAGCACACGGGAGTGATTCACTCCATAGCTGTTCTTCTCCGGCTCAAAACGTGCTCGTGACCAGAGTGTCAAACAACAGCTAACAGAGTTAGCATTGACCGCCCCAACGCCATCCATCACCTCGCCCGCCACCACCACCCCACCACCCCACCCCCATCCCTCCCTCCACCCTCCTCCGCCAGCGTCTCGACACAATACCACTGATTACACAGCGCGATAAACGAGCAGAGGGAGAATTAGCTTATCACAGCAAAGGATTGTCTCAACTAAAGTCAACAAGCGCAGAGCCAGGACGGCAAATATTGTGCAACCGCAAAAGTAGGTCCTTTACATGTGCGAGTGGAGGCACTGGGAGACAAATGACAACGAGCAAACAGCCGTTTTCACACCTCCCTTTAGAAAACAAAACAAAAACAGTGCGAGGCGAGAAAAGGTCAGAGCCCGTGCGCATGTGACATGAATTGAACATCGCCGTTTAAACAAGGTGCACGGCGCAGCCTCTCCGGTCAGCTGGCAGACGCAATCGAGACCATTACCCCGCTAACAGGCAGAAAATGTGGCTATTTCACGCACCTCCACCTTTGGAAGTGGAAGCCGTTGAAAATACAGAATGCCCAAGACAGAGGGGGCTTCGGCGGGCGCGCCTGGAGCCGGGCTCTGGAGCAGCAGATGGTCCAGCACATTGCCCTTCCTGGAGCTGGGCATCGCTGGCGCTGTGGCGACACACAGGCCGGTCTAGACAATAATGTGAGCGGGCGCTGATGCGTTCTGGGACAGGTCCTCGTCATGAATAATTAAAGATGAGAATTTGGCACTTTTTCACGCGCGCGCCGCGAAGGTTGCGGCGTCCTTTCGATTGCTTTTTTTTTTCTCTCTCTCTCTCTCTCTCCTCTCGTGGAGGCGTCCAGGCTTTACGCATTGGCACGCGCCCTTGTTCTTTCAGCAGATTGCTTCGAGGACATCAGTCACATTATGCAGTCCAATCACCTTGTTATTCAGATGGCAGTAGAAGGAGCTGAGAGATAGGACTTAAATGAGTTCAAGTCAGTCACAGGCCAGGGCAGATGGAGACTCTGATAAAAATGTTTTTCATGAAGGCTCTCCATCCCCCGAACACTCAATAAATACAAGCCCTTATTGCTTCAGGTGGTGGTAGACACTTGTTAATACAAAAAGATATCAGATACCGCATCTGAAAATTTCATAATAATCTGTATTTCATGAGGAAACAATATGAAAAAGATCACATAAAAAGATCTATTTTCCCACTGCGCTGACCTAGTAGCAGTGTTGATAGATAATCTTGCACATGGTTAATAATATTTTTCAGAGGATATGAATGGAAAATGTGTTTTAACATTTGCACTTTGAAAGATGAAGAATTTCATGAATATATTCACAGTGAGTTGACTCAAGAACAATACATTATTGACATACCAATGAGGTCTCTCATTACAACGTCCAAGCTCAATTAGCCAAACAGCAAATTGGACCACTTCATTCCGTTAAATATTTACCAACACCACACAGAAGGCAGTTTTGTAACATAGTGAAATCCTTTTCTTATTAATAACATGGCTCGATTTGAGTAGCCACTCAGTCCTAGCAAGGGCTTAGAGCCAGTCTGTCGGAAGTTGTAAAGCCTCTTTAGATCCTTCACCAAACAGCCCATTTGTCTATACTAAGATTCCCGGCCTAAAGCTCGGCGCTTTCTTATTGACCTATGGCTGAGTTCTAACACAATACTCAAAGAGCGCTTTGAAAGTGAGTGAAGAGGGGGGGCTGGCTCCTGTTTCTGGGGACGGAGTGATGGGGTCATGGAGGATGAAAGACCCCTCTTTTCCATATTGAATGGTGTGGTAGCATGCGTTGGACAGGTTGCACAAAGATGTAATGGATAATTCCGAGCCACTCCTCGAGACTTTGAAAGGCTCTGAGGCCGTTGTTTTCGATTAAGAAAGGGACATTGTTTTTTTTTGCCCTGAACAGGCGGCGGTGATACTTGCATTGCAGCAAGTGCACTAGCCATGTGCATGCTCCAAGAGCTCTGATGGGAAAGTAAACTTCATAATACCTCAGATGAGAAAGATTAGACCACTGATAACACTATCAGACTTCTCCAGTCTCACACTGAATGTGGTTATAAATACACAATAAGGAACTGTTTTTATTCTGTATTTCTGTATTTCATTCTGTATTTTCACCACAGATTCATTTCCCATCCTTTCCAGGTTAATCAAAAACGAGACAATAGTTATAGGTGAATAAAGAGAAACTATTGTAGAGTATTGTAAGGTATCTTGTAGTAATTTGTTTAATGGTAGTTGGGGCGTGAATTCATTAATAATAGTGCATAATAACCCACCAGTGCCACTCCGTATGCATATAGAAAACTATCACTGGATATTAGACATGCATATGTAATATGTATCTATAAAACAAAACTGGAATACCTGACAAGGTGCTTTTTTCTCTTTTCTTTCAGGTCATTTGAGAGAGTGGACCTCTGAAAGAGGTGAGCAGTCTAATTTCCATCAGGAGTCTGCAAATCCCTTCTCTCTGTCTGTCTCTCGTACTGTCTGAGGGGTTAGTTCCCCCCGAGTGGCTCAAGTGGTTTCAATGCTCATGGTTGTGCACATCTCTCTCTCTCTCTCTCTCTCTCTCTCTCTCTCTGTCTCTCTCACTCTCCATCTCTCTCTTTCTCTCTCTCTGTCTCCGTCTCTCCTCCTCTCTGTGAGCCTGTCCTACTTTCACGGGCCAGGAGGTCCCTGCTCAGTTCTGTTCTTACGTCATTTCCTCACTGTTTAGATGTCCGGCCACACAATTGAGCGGTTTTGTCTCAGGTCTGAGAGTGGACTATAATCCCTTTAGCAACATGAATGTGGCCTGTCCGTGAAGAAGAATTACTTTCTCTCACACACAAACGGCCACAGAGGAGCGCAAACTCACACACAAACACACACTTACACTCACACACACTCTCTCTCACACTTTCTCTCTCTCTCTCACTTTCTCACACACACACACACACACACACAGACACACACACACACACACACACACACACACCTACACACACACACACACACACACAGACACACACACGCACACACACACACCTCGCCACCACCTCCAGGTCTTGAGTTACAGCACCTCAGCAGATCCAACAAGAGTGCTTAATCACGCTTTATCTCATGCACATGATCGCCACCCTCGCCATCTCTCCCCGGCTACATTTCCCGTTAGCTCCTAATAACGTGTCCCCGCCCGCCGAGTGGCCCCGACTCCAGGTAATCTAGTCGCAGCGCATCAATCCTTGCGGGGTCAGACGGGCGTCGGTGAGCACCGGGCTGCCCGCTCCCTTGGCCTGGGCCAATTAAAGCCAGCTCCATTCAATTACGGCTGTGATGAAGACACTCATCATTCTGTCACAAGTGATTGCAGAGGAGAGCGTCAGGCCTCCTCCACGGCTAGACTTGTTACGTTTGAGCCTGTGCACTTCACACACAATGAGATCACCGCCGATTTCAGGAGGACTTTTAATGAGTAGAAGAACAAAAAATGTGTGTGTGTGTATGGGAAGGGGTGGGGGGGGGGGGGTAGCGCCAGCTGCTTCAGTGTTATAGTCCCTATAGACTATAGCTTTAGCACCATCGGAAGAGATGTTTTCCCACAATGTGCAACAGCCACAGCGCAGTCGTTTGTTGGTGTGTTTGTTTTGTGTCATTTGTGTGTGTGAATCGCGAGGGGTAGATTTATAGTCCCCCATGTAATCATATTGCTGTGAAGTGCTGTGACTTTTATGAATGCATGTGCCGTATGTGTCTCATAGCATGCTATCCGCAGGCTGTGCTCCGTGACAGGGAAAAGATATGGCACCCCCCCCCCCCCCCCCCCTGGTTTCTCCAGTGTGCTGGATCGGCGAGCCTCAGTAATTATGTTATACGTCAGGGCAGATTGTAAATATTTTCCATTACACATTGGACACTGCTGTGTGTGTACACTGGTCCTCGAGTCAACATTAATCACCATCCATTCCTGCCGACTGAGTGATGCTCGTGTGATCGATATGCCTGCTTAGGCATGAGGCCTTATTTACCACTGCTGTGGCCTGCAAGGTCTCCGCTCCAGGAGAGAGCGGGGGCGAGGTAGACACCACAATCAGCCCCCACCCCCACCACCAACCCCACCACCACCACCACCCCTACCCCCACCACCACCCCCTTACCTGCAGCTCCTCAAGGGCACTTGTGAAAAGGGAGCCTCCCTCCCCTCAGCATCTCTGATTACACGGAGTATATGGTCTGTGCAGGGATCAAGGTGACTCCCTCTGGGGAGGGAAGAACAGGCGGAGCTGAACTGGAGGCGATACGGATAAAATCTCTTTAAACGTTTTATAATGTATTAAAGGACCTGCTGGTGGAAATTAATTATGCCTCTTAAATGCAGTATATACCCACCCAAGCATATGGTGACATTTAAAAAGTCGTTCTTGACGATGATGTGTTTGTGTGCATTTTGCATGCCTGAAGACCCTATCTGGTCTAATAAAAAAAAAACGACTTTTTCTTTACAAGCTAAATAATCAACAACATATAACACAGGTGTGCGGAACCCTGAAACTTCTGTTCTCAATCTTTTGACAAAAATAAACTCTAATTCAATTAAAGCCTAATTGCAAGGTTTAGACTTTCAAGGCAAGTGAGTCTAATGATAGGAGTCAATAGTGCTTTCATATAACAGCTCCAGACAGACTCGGTCATAAAGGGTAATGAGATTACGCAACCCATCCAGTATTCTTTCTTCCAGTATCCCCCCCCCCCCATATCATACAAGCAGCTGGTATTCATATTAGGACTATTACAGCACTTACAGTCCAGTAAACACCATTCATACCACGCCGCTCAATATTTACTACATCAGTGAGATCTCTCCAGTATTAGCAGGGCTCAGGCTGAAGGCTTCCTCCATCATGGAGTTATAAATACCACGTATCATTACTGATGGGAAGCTCGGCTCCTCGGCGGCCCATCTCCCCTCGGTTAGAGCCCGAGCCGCGCATCTCGCCGCACGCCCGCCACCGCACTATAATTACACAGAGGCCACCCTCGTCCAGGGTAATTGCACTTGTCACCATCGATCCCATTAGTCCCCGTAAGTAACTGCACAAAATGGCGTGCCGGCGAAGCCTCCATGCCCGGTCCACGTTGCCACGCGCGGACCTGCATGTGAGCCGGCCTTCGTCCCTGTCAAAACTAATGAAAGCGCGCCAAGACCTTTAATTTAGAGATCACTGATGTCTGGCCCACGAAATGAAAGCGCAAAAGACCGCCATGAGGACTGGGAATAGACTGCGGGATGACTTCTGGATCTTTCCCAAAAGGGTTGCGTTAAGGTATCGTAGCCTCCCCTCGGTGCAGTAAATTGCTGCTTAGCCTCGTCAGGTACACAAGGATCAATATCTTACCCCCTACTTATGAAGCAGAATGAGGAGGAAAATGCAAAATAGCGCTATTAAACTTACGGATTACATAAACGATGTTGCATAAGGCCAGCAGGCGGCTAAAAATACAGGCCACACCGGTCCAGTCCCTATGTATAATGGTGGTGAATAATTCAAAAGGGGAGTGGGGGAGGGGGGTTTAACAAAAAAGAGATGCGTTTATGCAACAATACTGAGCATGAAGACTGAAAAGATAAAAACATCCTCCGGTGGGCTGGAGCGTCAGCCTGGCACACATCTCCATAATACATAGCCTGTGTCCCGCGCCCTGACCTCCAGGCAAACCCACAACTCACTCACAACACAAGCAGGAAGAAATGAGCAAAAGAGAAACAAATACAAACCGTTACATCTGTAAGAGAGTTCACGACCTCTCAGCACTGGTGGCATCAGTGGCCATATTGTGGCACGGGGCCACAGCAATTCAGAATGGGAAGCACCCTCTCGTGAGTGGGGCGAAATATTCTCCCCCCCGCCACAGCTGCATATTAATGTCTGCATCTTGGGTGCCTGGCTGGCACAGTGGGAGGACAACCAGGCTCTGTAACTCCAATTAAAAGCAATGCCCAAGAGCGCGGACTGGCTTGTTAGCAGGGGCTTGACACCAGGCCGCTGCCCGGCTCTGCAGTTGCTTAGCATGGGGCTCCTGCCAGGCCAGCCAGCCCTGTCGGCCCTGGGGTCCAGACTGTCTCGTGGGGCGGTGATGGATGAACTCTTAACGGGCTGCGCTGGCCACGGCTCAAAGCCGTCTGTTTGGACTGTTTGTCTGAAGAGGGAAGGTACGCCGGCAGCTGCAGTCTCCCTTTTGACGAACAATGCAGACGGCTAAAAAGAGTAATCCATGACAGGGACGGGCATTATGTTACGAGTGCATTAATTCATAGGTCTGTGTGACAGGCACTTAAATCTTGTTCCAGCCATTTGTTACAGAGAAGCACACGTTGCCCCACTTTGAATGGCACTTAAACTACAGCAGAATGCATGCTGCGGTTAAGGTGGCTCCAAAAAATGCACCTTGAAAAATCTGTACATTTCTACGGCGTATTACAGTGGAACATGAGCGGGGGCGACAGTGCACAGTCACTGCGTGGAGTTTGGCTAGAGTTGGTTACCAGGGAATACCCGCGCCCGAGCCGCATCTGTTTCCCATTAACAGTAATACACTGGCAGATTTGCATGGCCTGTGCTGTGGTACCACACCAGCTTTCGGGGAGCTGTGGTGCTCACACACACACACACACACACACACACACACACACACACACACACACACACACACACACACACACACACACACACACACACACACACACACACACACACACACACACACACACACACACACACACATCTGTAGAGGTTTGGTCCAGATGACTCACCCTTCCCCTGGAAAAGGAAGTGGTATGGCAAATCAGTTAAAGGCCTTTCCCAAACTTGATCACCACACCCACACTTCAGCACTGAGGCCGGGTCAGCACTCACCGCCGACCACATGAGGAGGACATTCTCCGCGACGGCTCACTCGCGAGCCTGCTCCGCATTAGATCCGAGTCGTTCCAGTTGACACTAAACACGGGCTATAAATAATCCGTCAGCTGAAACGTTTTAAAAGACACATTCCCTTTGTGTAGAGTGGCTCTCTTCGCAGATCAGAGTTCCCAAATTTGTGAACATGGAACACAGACTCAAAGATTTCCTGTTGAGGTCATGTCAAAGTGGGGCTTTAACTGTGAGGGATTGGACAAGGTCAGACGCCTGTGCTCTGAAACGGCTCCCTGAAAAATGGAAAGTGCTCCTCTCTGTCCATTTTGTCAGACAACCTCAGGCTACATCTTAGAGTAATATCCCAAACTAGCCCCTAAGATGATCTCTGTTGCTGAATCAATAACTACTTTCCAACTTCTCAGCAGTACCATGGCCTGAGCTGGGAACTACATTAGAGGGAAATCAATCCTTACCAGCAGGAAAACAATTGGAGGCAGGAGGAGACTCTTTTCTTGAGCATGACACACTTTCTAAAGGTCTCGGAATTGTAAGTAAGCGGGCCCAGTTTCACGCAACTTCATTATTCATGTATTCTATGCAGCTTGGACACTCTGAAACTTTCATAACCAGCAAACCAGCCACAATATTTTCCTTAGCCTTGAAAGTTTGGAAGTCGGACAACAGTGTTAATTCACTCCATAAACTTCCTAACCAACATAAATAGCGCTTGGGCCGCTGTGTGCACGCTCACTGTTTGTGTTCGACTCCCAGTGTCGAATCAGAGCTTTGCGAGATGTTCCAAAGGATATGGTCGAATCCAAACACGTTGGGAGTGGAGAGGGATCTCGTCCTCAGCTGCCGACTTGCCAAACAGTGATTGATCCCATGTGGCTGGCTGGGCCCAGTGTTAGCTCCAATCTTTTATCGCAAACTCCCCCCACTAGCACTCTCTCTCTCTTTTTCTCTCTCTCTTTCCCTCTCTCTCTTTCCCCCTCTCTCTCTCCGTGAGACCCTTTTAGCACGCAACAGCACACAACAAGCCAGCCTTTTAACCAAATCGCACTGACCCGACTTTTAGAGTTTACAGCTGAGTGAGGGGGCTGGAAGTGGGGTGGAGGGGGTGTGGGGGTGTTTGCATGAGAAGGATTAATTTCAGCCCGCTCTCCGTTCATGTGTGTTTGGGTCTGAAGTTTAATTACAGTGTCATTACTGGGGCGAAAACCACAGCACCCAATCGGCCCAGCAATGAAATGCATGGCCAGCAACCAGATGGCTCTCCCCATGCAAGGCCCTTCTGCACTGCTCTCTGACCTTCCACAAAACAAGACATATTTAAAACAACCACCCCCACCCGTCCCCAGCAAAAAAAGAGAGCCACAGAGGTATAAAGCCTGCTGTGAACAAAACGTATTGTATGGGTGGGAGAAGAGGAAATTCCCATACAGGGCCATCTGACTGTGTGTCAGTCAGTCTGTATGTAGGGGGTGTGGGGGGGTGTGAGTGTGTGTGGGTGTAAGAGGAGCGAGAGCAGCTTTGGTGGGAGGCTCTCATTGCAGCATGAGCAAACAGTCCATAAAGGAGGGCCCCCGCCACTCTCCCCATTTGGATGCTAATGAAAGTGACTTTGTTTTGGGGGTTAAAAAACTCTCAGGGGGCCCGGCCGCGTCCATCCAAGGCCTGCCCCCGGACCACAATCCCCCGCATCCTGCGCGCACAACGGGGCTCGAAATAAAGAGCTCAGTAAAGGATGTCAGGGTGTCAGCTCCCATTAGAGTGGGAAACATTGTGTGTCCACGCAAGCGTGAGCGTCCAGGCCCATGCGCCGTCCTTCCTCATTGAGCACGTCCACCCGGAGGAGGCCCGGGCCTTAGACACGCTGTTTTTCATTTGCCACACAAAGGCCCACAGAACTGATCTGCAGGCAAAACATCCTCTACATTTCCGACGTCTTCTGTTGTTTGGGCTTTTCAAAAAAAAAACGTTCACCAAGAGAAAGAAATCGATGGCGCGGGAAATGGCGTGTTGCCTGAGAGGGCACCTTTTAGTTTTCATAATGAGACGGAATGCCAGAAAAATGTGGCCGTCAACATCGGTAGTGATGATGGTGCAGAATCGTACACAAAATTAAACATTTGTCGCATTGGTGTTCCCAAACCTACAGAGTGTCCCAAAAAAAAACTAATGTTTTCTCAAGAAAAAATCTCTCCAAACTGATTACATGGGCTACACAAAGACCTTACATGACTAATGGCATTTAAATCTCCAGTTTGAAGTGGGTCCATGAAAAAATCGAGAGGGAAAGCGCAAAACAAAAGAGTCAGTGGAGCAGCAGAGGCCTTGAGAGGTAGCGTAACCTTTGGTGAACTGAGTAATTGCTCCATGGTTCGCCCGCAGGCAGATCTGTACAGTAGCGAGAGGCCTTCTCCCTCTCTCCCTCCCTCCCTCCCTCTTTCTCTCTCCCTCCCTCCCTCTCTCTCTCCTGTCTTCTTTTCTCTCAGTTTAGAACAAAGAGCACAAGAGAGGCTGTGTTTCATCCTCCAGAGCAATCAGAGCTGCATTAGACTGGGGACAAACAATCGGCCGCCCCGCATTCACAGACCACACGACCGAGGGCCCCGCTAGCCTCATCCAATGGCCTCACTGGGGAGCCGGCTCTTGTTTACTGGCTGACACACACACTAATACCTACTGTAAGAGCTCTCTCACACACACACACACACACACACACACACACACACACACACACTCTCAGTCCACACCCTCACACGCAGGTGCGCCCTCTGAATCACCTGCAGGTGTGTGCGTGAGGTGCATGAGGCGCGTGCGGCAGGGCCTGCCATAACTTGTAGCTCAGCAGTAAATCCATTACCCTTCAGAGCTGCGCTCCAAAGGTTTGTTTTGCTCACTCCCACGTGTGCTGCTGGGACGGGGACTCTGTACTGCCTCCGTAAGCACAATAACAATAAAGTCAGAGATGGAGGGGGGGGGGTAGGTCGAGCCACCGCCAGGGACAAACCACCACCACATCAAACCATCCACATGCTTCAGACTACACTCCGAGTCTGACCACTCCCACCACTTCCGAGCACTGTCATCCTGTACCCTGCATCCCCCCACCCCAACAAACACACACACACACTCACACACACACACACACACACACACACACACACACACATCACCATCACCCACGCCACCGATGAAGACTCCCACAGTGAGTCAGAGGCTTGCATGCCTACAGGACTCATTATCGGGCTCATTTTTCAGACGGTGCTCATTGGCACAGTCTGGGAACAGCGGTGCGTCACGCGGTTGTTCTGAGGTAAATAAAGCCAGCGCTACGAGGCTCAACATCGTCCCCTTGTTATTTCAAGTTGTTCCCGGGGAGTGGAAGTATAACTTTAGCTGATTCCTTGACTTGTGAAGAAAAATCAAAGTGTTCAACACGCTTACTACAATGTGTTATGAGTCACACGAAACTGTACATAATTAATTGTGAAGCTGAGTTTTGGATCACTTTTTTTTTGGCGGCCTGGATATCTCACAACTTGGATCAAAGCGTTGAGCTGGCAAACACTCAGACAAACCCCAAAAATATCCCTCTCAGCGAGTGATTAAAAACAGGTTGCCAGCGTTTGTGTTTGTATCACATACAATCTCCGGGCTCCGCAGAAAACGGCTACACAACTGCAGCGATCGTGAATTACAAACATGTATGTGATTGTGAATGAATGGGTGTGAAATGCAAGGTTACGCCAGAACTCCCACAGCTGACTTGATTGAGTCACAGACAAGTGGTTGTGCAGCTAGTGCTGAGACAGCTCCATTGCCCTCCCTACTAACCCATACAACAAGCTCTTTTCTCTGCTGCTTTCTAAAGAGAAACATTCCCACACAAAGGACGCTGGCCTTTACATTTGGTGACCACAACAAGCAAGAGATGCAAAATAAAAGGCGCCATTGACTCTTTTACAAAGCTCCGTTCAACGCTAACTGCCACCAAAACTCTGTTCAGCAACAAATATCTGACACGCACAAAAAAAAGAGAGAAAAAAACATATGGTTCTCTTTTATTAGTCAACACATTCTCCACAACAAGCACAATAAAATTAGAACAGATTATCTGAGACATGCAGCAAAGGCAAGCATTTGCTTCGCTCTACACACTGAACCCAGACCAGTAAACACAAAGGCGGCCCTCCTGTTTTCCAATCAACCCCACTGCAAATCTTTTGGCCCGAGGGCTCAATTTGCTGAGTAGCGGAGAGGGGCTACAGCGAGGAGGCCTGAAATTATGGATTTTAGCTCTGGGGCCAAGACTGAGGCCGTCCCTGTCGCCTTATCAGAACACGGAGCCACCGATCCCAACTCTAACCTCTTGTAAATGACTCCACTTAGTCTGAGAGAGGACCACGGCAGCACAAAGGAAGATAAAATTAACACCCCCAAGCTACTGCCATGGAGCGCAGAACACCCTGCTCATATTCCCCATTCTTCATCAACTTAATATTCATTGCCTTTTTTCCCCCCCCTCTTTCTTTTGCACCTCCCTACGTTCATCGGAGGGAGAAGTAATATAATGTCGACTGCTGGGAAATCCTAATGGAAGGAGCAGGCTCATTATGGAGTGCTTAGCCAAAGACAAAGAAGGAGGGAGAGAACAGGCGTAAAGACTTTAGTTAACATGCAAGAAGAAGCTTGTCCGGGGCCGGGAGGGGAGAAGAACCACTATGCTAAGCTACTTCAGCGCTTTATCCTGGGGGCGGTAAACTGCAGAAGGTGTTTTCTCCATAATGGAAGTCATTAGTTGTTGGGGAGTTTAACACCTCACAGCTACCAGCTCTCCATACATAGCCTAAGAAAGGTGTGCAAAATGGGGTCAAATCTTTTTCCTGCATGTGCACTTCTACGTGCTAAAGCCCCCGACCAGGGCTGTACGCTAAGCTTTTTCACTAGGAGCACAGGTGCTCCTAAATGAAAAAGTTTAGGAGCACAGAAAGAAATTTAGGAGCACTATGAAATTTCCTTGAAAACCTTCTTGCCTTAAGCAGGATACAGATCATTCACAGCAGTGGCAATCATAGTCTCTGCTCAAACCCTACACACAGAGAAAATGGCATGTCTTGTTTCTATTTCATATTTTGAATTCAGAATTTGTATACATTTTGTTATCAATTTATAGCATTTTAGGATCTGCATAATTACTTATAGCTTAAAATATTCAGTAAACTGAATACTTCATATTGATTACACTGTAATGATATTACAAGGGTGGTGTGTAGGTCTAATTGAGTGCCTGTCACTTTAAGATGTACGTGAACATAATTAGGTTTCATTCGGTTTTAGGAAAAGAGTCAAGCATAGTTCAAGGATAGGCTACATCATGTTTTCATTAAATAACTTAAATGTTCAAAAAACGAACAAAGGTAAAGACAAATATTTCTGGTGTAATAGAAAAGATGAGTGTCCACTGTCCAGTAACAACTTCTATGATTTAGGTAGCCTACCATGGCATGGCATCCTTGGTCATGTTTAATTGGCTGGGTGCTTAACTTACTCTACCATGACTCGTCTTGGAGTTTGGTAGGCTATATCTGTTATATCCAATGAGTAACAACCTCAAATCGAGCTTAAATGAAACGTTACGGTATTCTCCTGATAACGTTAGTGGAATGGAATTAATGTGAATGTAACCTCCATACAAAGACGCAGAGTGGCTATATGATGCGCACATTTGCAATGAAAATGTTCCGCCTTTTTAAAGCAGGTGTAGCCTACACCAAATCGCGGTTAAATCCATCATTTAGACAACAGAATCAGTCGGATTTCTCTCATAGAAGTCAACCAGGCCTATGTCAAATGCAGGCTGGGGTGAAGCTATAACACGGTTATAGTTATAACACGGTTTCCACACTGTGTTTATCAACCGTGATAATAATAATATTTGAAATGAACACGGTAATTGTAGGCTATATAGTCAACATTCTTATCATGGTTTGCCGTTTCAACGGTAGGCTAATCGCTACAAAGTCACCAACTGATAACGAACAGATTGAAGAAAAAGAAGAATGGTTTTGGAGTGACATTTCTTGCGTGTGTGAGAGACAGCGAGGTTGATGCTGAAAGCGTGAGTTTCCAGCCAGGAGCGTTAGAGTTGTCAACTATGAAATTTGTATACAGATGCGCGAAAATTGTACTAGCCTATACTTTGATCCACTTGGTGTGGATTTTTAGGAGCAAAATGCGAATAAAAGGGTTGAATTCAGTACTCGCACCTGTGCTCCCATTTCATATTTTCAAGTAGCACAAATATATATATCCTCGCATTTGCGACGAGGTGCTCGCAGTGTACAGCCCTGCCCCCGACACACACCGACTGTAAACAAGCGCTATAAGAACTGGTACGGTCCCTCTGTGTGATAAAGTTTTCACATAATTCTTTGCCTAATCTTAGCAATGTGAATAAAAAATACTTCCATTTTATTTGGAGAGGCAGAGTACATGGCAAGATTAACTTTTCAAGGAGAATGTGTTGAGTGAGTATTTTTAACCAATTTATCTGTGGGAAACATATGGTGCTCCCACACTTTCCGAGGGAAGAAAAGGAGAGGAAAGTTCCAAGAAATCTATAAAAAATGTTTATTTAGTGCAAAAGCACACTAAAATCAATAGCGGTGCAGATTCTGTTCTGAATACAATTTAATTAAATGGCCTCCAGGGAGCAGCTGATCGCACTGATAGTAGCAATTCTGGAGATTTCTTAAAAAAAAAAAAAAACATACAGCTGCAATTTGGCCAGCAAAAGGCTGTGTTCCATTTTCAGCATGTCCTGACAAATGCATTTGAAATGACATTTGATACCTCGCCTCTGAAACAGCAGTGGAGTGGAAGCACTAATCACATTCTGCATCCCTGGCTGCCTCCCTCCGCATCCCTCTGCCTCCCTCCGCATCCCTCTGCCTCCCTCCGCATCCCTCTGCCTCCCTCCGCTCCGCACGGCGCTCTCCGCGGCCACGTCACCGCCGGTAAACAAAGAGGGGAAATAATTACGGCCGTGTCCCAGAATAATGCCTGCCTCTGCCTCTGCCTCTCAGTGTGCGCGGACCACACTGATAACTTGTATTTTCGCTCCAAATTACAGAGCTGTCAGGGAACGGTGTTAAGCCTTGCGTGAACTGCCCCATCACGAGCCGCAGCTTATGATGACACATATTTACTTTAATAAAGCTGTGGGGAATTCAGTGACAGGGCAATGCACCATCTCTAACATGCAAGTACATGTCAAGTACTATGCTGCCTTTTGACCGATAACATGAAGACTTAACCACATATATAGTAGATCATATTAATCGTACTACTGTGTTTGTCTGGAAGACTGTATTCCATTGTGTCACTCTTATGCTGTCTGTACTATCTTGTGGCGCAGCCTTCCAATCCAATATCACAGCCTTTTTTTCTGTGACAGTTGAGATGTGTTCCGTATCATTGTTTACAAGCATGGCACCGACACAAGCCCATCAGTGACTCATAGTAATGGGGGCACAACCCAATCCAGTGTCTCAGCAGTCCAGAGCACTGGGGAGAACAAAGTGCTGACTAATGAATTCCCTTTAATCTTGCCAGATAAAACGCCTGATAGATACACTGGCAGCCATTTTGCAGCAAACTCCAATCTATACTCACATAGCGAGTCACAACAAGAGCTAGTACGCACACAGCTGGGCGACTTGTAAGAGCGCGTTGTGGCCAGCCGAAGACCACTGTCACTTTACAGAGAAAATGTTTTTTTTATTTTAACCTTGACTGGTTTTTTTTTTCCATCGCTCCAATTTCCCTGTAGGCTTTGGTTAATTAGGAATCTGGTAATAAAAGCCTGCATCAGCATGCCTAATAGGGCGACCTGTTGAGGCAGGATTGCCTCCTGCAGCTGCTCCTGGTTTCTCTAATATCGGCGTAATGAAAAAAGACAGCTACCCATCTGCAGGATTTAGGGCTGAGATCACACATTAATCACACCCTATATGATAAGTCACACAGTAGCCAAAAGAAAGCTGATTAACAGCTAAACCATGTGTCATCTCAGGCAGGTCAAAGGGATTTGACATGGCTGGTCAGAATAGAACAGATAGAGAGACATTCAGTGGCTGTGCCCTTCTCCACAATGACACACTTCCCCTTCAAATTGTAATTTTTGATTGCTGCTAACGGTATCTTGACTACACTAACAGTAGCCGGGGGGGCGTCTTCCGTTTACACCTGGCCTGAGAGCCATCGACATTCCGGGGAACTGTGAATGCTAATCCCCCCGAGCTCAGGACATCCTGGCCATTACCCCAACAATACCATGGGATCCATTTGCACTGGCAACACCCTGTCAATCGCGTACATATTAAATCAGGAGGCAAACTGCAGCAGACTGATGTCTTCTAAGTGACCCAGCATAAGGGATTCAGTGAAGTGCCCAAAGACACCACCGCACAGACTGTAATATCATTACAGAAGATTGTGAAGTAGGTTCTTGGCTGAACTAGGTCCCCCTTTAAAAATGCATGTACCGCATTTTAAAAAGGCGGCTGTATTCAAGATGCATGACATCACAAAAGTACAATCTCAAAATAGTCATTTCAAGCCTCATTTAGCTTTGGTCACATTGACTGCGATGTGACCTTGGCTATGCATTCGATTTTTACCTTTCATTTGCTATGGATCAAATTGTACACTGATAAATTCATTCAGTTAACAGAGAGGCCAGGGAGTCCTTGGATATATAACTTGTCTCAGACTGTGATAGCGCCATTTGCTTAGCGCAGAAAGTGTCTTATCTGCAGAACCTTTACCCTATCAGAGCAAGTCAGTGCTGTTCAGCAAGTTAAGTGGGCTGCAGAGATATGACTAGACTAAACAAAATACTAGATACAGGCTCTAATAATGTAGCAATACTTCAACGTCCTTACACCTCTGAAAATTAGTCTGTATGAAGATAGAAAAGAAGTCAAGTTAGTGTAAAGTAGCAGATAGTATTTGTTGTATGACAGAAACTACAAATACTTGACATAAGTAGGTATATTTACACCCTTATGTCGATATATGATGTGACTGCTGTGTGACAGGGAGAGTGGGGGGTAGAGAAAGAGAAAAAGAGAGAACGAAAGAAAGAAAGAAAGAAAGAGAGGGAAAAGGAGAGAAATCTACACACTAGGTGGGAACTGTGTAGCCCCCTCACCCCCAACAGCTGTGTGAGGCCGTGTCCGGATACCCGGTCTGAGAATGCGGGGAGAACTTCCCCATCGTGCTCCCACACACAGCAGCTGGACTTGCTTCTAGTCAGCACATCTCCCAACACCTGTCTGTCTGTGTGCATGTGCCTGACAGACTGACCGACTGCAGGGCTGCTACATGATCACTTTATTACATTACCCAGGGGGAAAGGAGGATGGCTGTGAATTATTATTACACAGACATGAATGAGGAGCATAACAATGACTATCTACATGTTTTGAATGTGGTATTAACTCCTCAAAGCTTGAATACTGGAGTGGACCTACTACTTCCTATTTGTGTACAGCGGTTTGTGATCACTGACATACAGTATATAAGCCTAAACATTTCCGATAAACAAATAAATGAACAGGACATGAAAATGGAACACCGAACACCTAGCCTACAGACCATATCATATCATTCAGCAGAGCCCCTCATCACAAAATGCCTTATTGAGCAGTTTATTAGAGGCCTGGATCCCTCATCATTTCCCCCCGTTGCAGTACTAATAAATTGCCCCCTCAATAATCACAAGACATGTCATGCTGTGTAAATAGCAGGTTAAAAGAGGAGTGTAGTCATTACTCCGCTGATGACTTCAGAAGATGTGAACAGTGTTGTGCTCTGATGGGCATACATGTATGTGTAGCAAAGTCAGTCTCTAGTGCAATGTTGCACACCATGGAGCTGTGCACAGTACAGAGAGCACATTACAGAAACTCACAGAGACAAAAAAAGGAATACTACAGACCCTGCGTATGGGGAATATTTAGATGAGGATTTCCAAAGCTGCCGATGAATTAATAATGACCTAAAAATGCCATGTGAGTTCTTCAATCAAGTGTCACTTCCTACCATTGCGCTCATACTTCCCAGAAAATTGCCAAGAGCATCGTCATGAATATGATTATGGCCATCTATGGCTTTGCATATCCAAGGGAAATACATAATTAATGTGAATGTCAACAACAATCTTAAAGTACCAACCATTTTTTTTTTTATCCTTTATAACATCCAACAGTGTGCACTGCAGCTACATCAACAAGTTATTACCATCTCAACAAGTTTCGGCTGGAAACAAACACAATAGATTTGAAGAAATAAATAAACAGCAACATCATGGGTCATACTTGTAATTGAAATGGATTTTTTAAAGCCACAATATAATGTCAGCCCCAATCTAACCCTGCTGAAATGTCATAAAGCAGAAGGTCCCACAGATCGGTAGACACAGTAGATATTTCTTGAGTCATTACTTTCAATTCAATGCAGCCACAGAGTGTGAGAATCTCAAGCAAAAAATGATATAAGCAATAGTGAGATGAGAGGCCTATTGATCAGTGACACCGACTGAGGCAAAATGGCCTCCCTGACCGTCCCTGCATACTGAACATCCTCACCAGACACTGACAATGTAGTAAGCCTCCCGTGTCAGTGAGTGGTAGAGAACAGAAGACATTTATAGTGTGGGTAATTTCCCATTCTGTACAGTGAAAACAGTCAAAGTATGTGGGATAAGTAGATAAACAAGAATCAAAGTGATGTTCTTTGTGGAGCTGACAGTTCAGTTAAATGTAAGAGCTTTATGAATGGCAGCGGGACTAAGTGTCTTTAGAGATGGGAAGGGCTCGGACTTGTCTCAACCTGGTTTATGCTCCAGTGAATGGCTCACCATTAAACCCTGAATCACTGAGAACTAGATGATGCACACAGACGCACCCACTGCTCACGCAAGCTTCTTTTTTAATGATCCATGAAAACAACATTTAGTTGAGAGTTCAAAAAGCTTCCACAGAGATGTGAATATGTGGAAAGAGATACCCCATATCCTGTTGGGAAAGCGATTTAAATACAGCTGGTGCCTTGACTATCGACTACCCACATTTACTCAATGTGTATGAGGTCACAGCAGGAGTGGACTGGCAATCTGTGCGTTCGGGAAAAGTCCAGAATTGCCGTTCTTCCGATGGCCGTCGCGTGCCTGGTTCAGTGCCTCAACGGCCAAGTATAGGGCTAATGTCTAGCTCTCCATAAATATGCGTCACTCGTGATTAATTAAAGCTATCAGTAAATCTATGCTATCAGTTATCATGGTCATCCAAATTAAGATGCACATTTTCAGTGATACAGGATAGGCAAGATGCAGCCAATATTTCACCCCTCTCTATGGTTCAATCTTGCTCTTACCC
This sequence comes from Sardina pilchardus, assembly GCF_963854185.1. Classification (NCBI taxonomy): domain Eukaryota; kingdom Metazoa; phylum Chordata; class Actinopteri; order Clupeiformes; family Clupeidae; genus Sardina; species Sardina pilchardus. The sequence continues at coordinate 2,140,055 of NC_085004.1, forward strand.
TAGGATGGCCTATTTGCGCTTCTGAAGCGCTAGAATTGAATTCCATGCATGCAGAACAGCTGGTGGTAAATGCCAGTTTGACAGTAAGACATCTTTATGGATGAACTTGGGAAAGGCATATCAAAAACAAACAAGCAACAGAAAACTGAGTGGGAGCAACATTTAATCTGTTTCCCTCCCAATAACGGTAGGCTATATTTATAAACAAACTGTCTTTCATTTGGCGTGACTTAAACCTTTACCCTTCCAGTTTAGACATGATGCTAATATGAAAAATGTTTTTAAATGGAGCTATGGCGTGAAGCACATCTAGGCCTTATTGTTTATCTTCCTCTATTCAATAAAGTTGTATTCATATGAGGCATTGGCAAAACACGACTGTAAGAGCTTGGGCCTCAATGTGGGTCCTAAACTGCTTAAAGAATCATTGCACATACAAACTTTCTTTAGAGAGGTGTTGCCTTTCTGGATTCTTCTATCAAGCTTTCGCAAATTAAAATCATATTGAAAAAAAAAAAGAATAGAACATGTAAACAGATCATTTACATTTTACACGGGATTAGACTAGAGGTAGAGGTAGAAGATTTGTTCCTACCCTCAGTAACGGTTAAGATGAGTTTAACTTAAGGTGTGATCTTAACATTATTCAAAGCTGTTATAGTTGCTCAGGCCCACTCTATTGATGTAGTGTTATGAGATCAAACTCTCAATAGAGTTGAAAAATGAGTTGAATAAAAACTCTCTGTGTAGGTTTTGTATAGGCTGCATTGTTATTATGCTATAATCAATGCATGTGATATATTTTAAGTCAATTTATCAATCAGTTTCCACAAAATTGACCAGAGGTCAGGACCGGTTTTATTTGGGTGGGCAACATAGCAAAGCGGTCAAATTGGATTAAAATTGACATAAACACAAAACACAAACACAGAAAATCAGTACTAAATACTAGCAGTATTTCTGGTACATGTATATAAAATGAGTATTTCAAATACAAAATAGTATGTTGTGCTTTGTATTTTATTTTGAAAATGGTGTCGTGTTTTGTATCAAAATACTTCATCGGTGTGTATTTTTGTAGTTGTAGTGACATCATAAAAGTGCAACACAATGAATGCAGACTCTGACGGTTTGAGGTTGAGATTCAGAAAGATGATCCTGTGCAAGATGAGTGACGTGCATGTTGCTCACACACACACACCAACCTCAAGTTTCTTGAGAACTTTAATCATCAGTTTCTTTACAACTTTACACCTCCAATTGGAACACATGGAACCAATTACGTGGTTGCCCCATGAACCACTGAAAATGAAAATGTAATTTAATTAATATTTGCCCAAACTTGTTGTGTATCATAATATTGATAACTAATCATTCAATCGGAACACATCGAACTCATTATGTGGTTGTCCTGTAACATCGCTCAATCTGGGCATGCATCGACAATGTAAGAGACACGTTGTACCGCTTGACAAGTTCAGTTGTGACTTTTTGAGTGCATCTCTGATACAGCATTTAGGCTATGAGATGTAACAGGCAATTCAGCATATTGACCACTTGACTGGTTCAGGTAATGGCAGTCAATGGAGTCAGTGTACTGATGAAGGGGTAGATTAAAGATTAAAGATTAAAGATTAAATTGAAAGATATAGAAGGCTTGATATCATGTATTTTTAGTACTTTTAAAATACAAAAATACAGTATTTTGCATTTTGCGGTTTTGATGCTCTCAAATTGAGTGTATTTGGTATTTCATCTTAAAATACATTTTGATGTGTTTTTGCTCATCCTTGCCAACAGCTACAGTAGAGCAGCCAGCCACCCCCCATACTATATAATAGTGCTGTAGCTGTTTTAATTGTTGGCGGCAGCAACTCGAGGTAGTACTGATTGTTTTCGGAGGGTTTTCTCGACTTTGAGAAACAGAGCTCTACAGTATGTGAAAAATGGCCCAACATTTTCCATTAAGGCATCAGGAGGGAGGTTAACGGCAACATCATACGCCAATACTGCACAGCTGTGTACCAGCTAGCTACCGTTACACTCAACACCAACTCATCTACATTCAAACTGGGTTTGAGACAACACACTGAAGAAAAAAAAACAGAAAATAAATTGACTTCTTGACTTTGTTTGGGTGGGCAAGACACAAGGCTTGGGTGGGCTGGACCCTGCCTAGAGCCAGCACTGCCAGAAGTCATCATTTAAGGGGATATTTTTCAATTATTAAGTATTTGATGCCATGGGGCCTAGATTGTCCAGCAGCACCCAATCAATAATTAGCATTTTTGTAAAATATGACCACCTGTTTTGACTGGCAAAGTGTGTGAGACAGCAAAGGTGAATGTGTGTGTGTGTGTGTGTGTGTGTGTGTGTGTGTACTGTGTAGGGTATTGGGCCTTTTTGGAGAAAAGTCCAGGGCCGTTTTTTAGTCCCAGTCTGTCCCTGGGTCACAGCAGAGAAAGTTCTGATGTAGTTTATCATTTGGCAATACTGACTCACTGAAACGGAGACAGATCTTTACAAGTCTCTGTAAGGAAGTATCTGATATCCTCTAACATCAACTCTGTGCGGCATATAGCCAAGTATGTCCAAAAGCCTGAAGCCGCATGTCTAAATGTGACCCTGTTACTGCCCTGCTCGCACAGACCTCAATTCTTAAGTGGACAACCAGTTGTTAAAACAAACAATTACACACCACTGAGTGAGGTGTAAGTGATTCCCAGCTATGCCCTCAGATATGTCAGTGAGTGTCCATTTGGGTGGCAGGGGCCGGACCGAGTGGCTCCTGAGAGGTCTGCCCTGATTGATTGAGAGGCCGTTCCTGGCATGCTTCTGCCCCTGTGTGCGCCATTTGTCACCCACGTGTGCCGAGACGCTGAGATTGCCATCCCCGGGCCATCTGCGGCGGCATTCCTTGCAGTAAATCAGGGCGCGGCTCACCACTCTCGCTGCGCGTCCCGGACCCCGAGGCCGTGGCCTGGCAGCCCCCGAAGGTCACCCCCCCCCCCCCCCCCCACACACACACACACACACACACACACGCATACACTCTCTCTCCGCAGCCCTGCACACTTCCCCTGGGGAGCACAGAAAAGAGCTCCGCAAGCACTGTCCCCCTGTCCTTGCATCATCCATCTACTCCCACCACCCCATCACGATTGACCCGCTCAGTTATCCGCTGTGAATGCGTGAGGCTGTATGGATTTTGATGCAGATTTTTAGATAATCAGGAGTATTGAGTTGGTGGGACGGAGGGCAGGCAGCTGACGGGCACAGGGCCGCATGTCTCCTGCCGCCTTTGTCCTACGGAGATTTGAATGGGACTTTCACACCTCGAGTCAACAATGGAAGCTAATGTCAACGTGAGCCAAGGTAGAAAAGCATCCTGTAAATGCATTGAGATGCAAATGTCTTAAGTGGCGATCAATAATGGGAAGGCAGGCGAGGAGGGAGGGGGTTGCAGGCAAGAGCATTCTCACATCTGTGATGGCGCCTTCCTAATGAGGCGCAAAGGCTGCGTCATTTCTTGAGAGCTACATACACGAACCTCAGCTTTTAAAACTACTATAAGCGTTTAATTCAGTCCCTTAGGATATATAGTACACGTAAAGATCCCCTACGTATACAGAACAAGACACATACAATTAAACATACACAAACCTGGCATTAAAATTTAAAGACTATGTTAGCAAGCTTTGCTAAATACTTAAAAACCTCTCTGTGTGTCGCAGTGTTGTCATATCACTGAGTCTGTTGATGGTTTATAGTGCAGTTGCAAGTCACAGGCAAAATTATTCATTTTCCTGTTAATCCAACTCCAATGGCTCATGCACAAAAAGATGATCTGGGAGGCACGGAGCGTTCAGACAGCTTTGCCCTAGAATATATAATTGCATGTCTACGATCACCCTTGCTCGCTTAGCCGGCCTTCAACAGACGCATGACAATTCCCCTGATGTGATTTCCAGTGGCAAACTGGGTTAATGGGACAAATAGTAAGAATTATTTCCTTTCCACAGGGTAGAATTGCAATTGTAGCCCAATGTTTGTTTGTGTGTTAGTGTGCTTGGGTGTACATACTAGGCCTATGCATTTATTTATGTGGATACAAGGTGTGTGGAATTATCTTGCCTTTTTCTGGTATGTCCTAGGTTTGTTTAAGAAGTAATTTCATAATGTTTTAATACATTTCTCTAGAAACAAATTAGCCTGATTCTTAACTGTGATGCTGTTCATCTCTATGAGTTTAGCATGGCTATGCAGTTTTATTTGTTTTGCTTTTTTAAGGTGAAGTTTGCAGAAAAAAATAGAGCCAAAACAGGATTGCACTAATATCTGAAAGAGTTTTAAATAGTTGTAGGATTTTTTAAAGGTGAGGTTTGCAAAAAGAATTGTCAAAACAGGATTGCACTAATATCTGAAAGACTTTTAGGTGGTTGCAGGAGACAGAATGTAGAAAGAGGCTTCTCTGTAGATCACTGATTTTCTCCCTCCAACTGAAAACAGCTCTGTTGAAAAGATTTAACAACCGCTTACTTAGGATGGGGGATGGGGCTGGAGTGGAGTGGGGCACCGCTGGGTCACCAAAGATGTGGGGGCCTCTCTGCTGCAAAACGGGAAAAAAGGAGCGAGGAAAGCAGCCAAAATCCACATCCAGCCAAGCCTAGGAGAAGAGGTTGGGGGCGGGACTAGCGGTAGAGCGTGGCTTATTGGTAGGCACCGGACCGCTCGCTTGATGGATTGAATCAGGGAATGGATCGAATTACACCATTTGCCGTGCATTAGTTTGTTTTTCTCCGAGCCTGCGCTGCACTGCGAGAAGTTCTGAGACTTAAAGGCTTCTTATTTGGATTTGTTATAACGCATAAGGGATACAAACATACTTTCCGATGAGGTGAGTTTTTACACAGATCTGCTTTGCTCATTATCACAGTTCATGTAGAAAAGTGTGGAGATAAAAGATTTTCCGAATATCCAAGTGGTGGAATCACAAGATCAGAAGCGCTCTATGCTACAACTGTGCTTTCGAGTAGTGGTTATGCACGAAAATAGTAGCCTATCCTGCTCGCCAAGCTATTTTTATGTACAGTACATTTGGGCAGTTTGCACTCGCACTGTAAATGGGGTGATATTTTTACTCTCAGATAAATGACTGTACCGGTTTGCCATTCTACTCATTTTCTACTTGGAAACAAATGGTATATCAGTTTATTGTATAGACATAGTGTTTTCGTCCGTAATTTCAAGTTACGGGGGGATGGTCGAGTCAGGGGAGGGTGCTGCCTTGGTGCTATTTGATCGGTGTTGAGCTTTGAAGATCAGAAAGCTTCGAGTCGGGCCCAAGGACGGAGTAGCTTGACGAATCTTCGGGAGCGCCTTTTCCCTCGTATCGGAATTATTGCTAAGGTGGATACAGACGAGAATGGAATCTTTATGGTACAATGGATGGAGATCATCTTAATTTACCGAATGGATGTTCATAGGCTCTAGGAAATAATTATTGGGGATATGAAGACGCGCTAGAACCTTTCGTGATTGTTTGGAAACCAGGTAGGCAATTCTTGACTCTTACTACTGTTTCGGGGAAGAAAAACGCATTCGTTTTCCGCGAACCAAATTTTTCATATACACTTAGAATACATTCTCTTGAACACTCTTGAATGCTTTTAAGTACGAATTTCCACTATCGCTTTTAAAATAGTAAGTAGCTTGGTTTAAAGTGCTGATAGGCTACTAGTTCCGATGAAACGACCGGTGCTGTTTTCTTCTGTCTAGATGGACAAAAACTTAAAATAACCATTCGCAATGTTTGGGAAATCGTATAACGATACTGTAGAATAGACTACCCTACTATGTAATTTGTGTGCATACAAATTAGCGCTTTATTGAAGAGAAACAAAACCTGTGTAGTCTGTTCTTATCAAGACAGACGTGGATTCAGCGCATGCATTTATGATGGTTTAAATGGACACCTATTTGCTTCATAGTCCAATTCGTGCAGTGACGAAGCGAAGAGCGGCTGTGTTAACTTTTGTATACGGGAACGACTTAATATCGCTGTATAAGATGGCCCATATAGATTTTTATTTAATTATAATAAAAAATAATTCGTCGGACCATACAAACTCAAGAAGAGAAGGAAATACACGCTACAAAAGTATCCGAGTAGCCGATTGTTTATGCTGTAGCCAACTCCCACTGCTAAGGCATAACTTGCCCTCCGATCTTTAATTTGCGAACAGCTGAGTGCGTCTAATACTAATAATGGATACGGGCATTGTTGGTGGTTATATAGTGTGTTGCTTTCATTAAATTTGGCCCCGTAGCCATGCATTAGAGGAGAATCAATTTACCAGCTAATCCATTAACGTTACTGTTTACAGATATGCTGCTCTCACGTCTTTGTTGGCCAATGCATTGAATGTAACACGAAATACTTACCATGGATCAATTGTGAATGCGTTTACTTCCTGCACAAAGAGCTTGTATGCTTCCAGAATAGGTTTCTGTGATCGTGTTAAAATCACACTTTGTATTAAAACTATAAATTAAATGTCATAGTTGCACGCCTAGCGCATCAATGTTTCTGGACAAAGAATACTGAAATGCAAATTGAGTGACATGCATGCATTGTCAGCAGAAACATTAGTTTAGATTAAATCTAATTATTTTGGTGTTTATAATAGATGCATTATTTTAATGAGGAGATAAGATAGTAAATGCTTACAATTACAAAATGAGGTAGGTCTACAGCTTTCTTTTTCAATTTACACAAAATTATAGTCTAAGTACGATCTTTTAACCCAGTCAGTATATCAAATATTATTTCCAAAATGAGGTCTGGAATGGCTCCCAACATTTGCATAATTAGATATTTCTGCCTAAATCACCTTTATTAGGGACTGGCCAACTCTCTGGATGTCTGAAAAGTCTGCAACAGATCATCAGGCAACCTGTTCCTGACCACAACAGGATACTGGTGCTGGTGCAGGATAATCATCCCCAGCCCCCACAATGATCATTGGCCTGTTAACAACACAGCTGGCCACTGCAGCAGCTCCCTTCCACATCGCTGGCCGCACGGTCAGGCTAGAGTAGCTCAAGTTAACCCTCAGAGCAGGGAGGGAGGGCTCCATTGTGTGCTGTCCAGGCTTCCAAGCCCCTGAGCCCCCATTGTTCCACGCCACACCTGCAGCAGAGAGCTCTTTATGGGGGAATTAAAGCCGGGCCACGGCGGAGTCGGCCGAGGCCTCTCCCATTTCATCCTTCTCACGAAGGTGAGCTAGGGGTGGGGTAGGGGTGGGGTAGGGGTGGTGTGGATCAGGGCTGCCAGGTTCCTACCCAGTGCACTGTGAAGCAACAAGTTCAAACTCCTCACATCTAATCCTTTTGGATAAATACTTAAGGACCGTACGCTATTGTCATCGAAAGCTGAAAAGCGGCAAATCTTTTCACTGTCACCGCCGAGGTCTCGGTCTCATCAGATAACACCGGCCCCCCGAGAGAGGGCTCTGATTGCTTTGTAAAAGCACAGATTTGGATGAAATAGTAATATTGTTCATCCAATTTAACAGCCTCTTCCAAGCAGATGCCTCAGGGACTGCCAGGGCTTCTTCACAATGCTTCAGAGAGAGGAAGAGAGACACAGAGAAGGCACAAGTGTCCCATTCAGAAGTTATCTGATTGTTGTGGTCTTGGACTTTACGGCCGACATGTAACACAATTGACCCACCCACTGCCACCAAAATGGACCAAAGGCTTGACAACTGTTGTTCCGTCTGGTTAATCCTAGCAATCTCATTGTTGAAGGGGACTGAGGGACACCTGTTTGTATTGTGTGCCAGGTTTTTATTGCCCCAATTTCTCCTGTAAGACCTCGCTGCAGGGCGGATTCTAGCCATGTACTGCTGCAGGCAAACTTTTCTGAAACAACCTGGGAGCCAACAAAAACTGTGAGCCAACGACCCCCATTCCCCCATTCATTTTTTTTTTTAATAAAATGAAACCCAGCCAACAACATCAGTGGAGAAAGTGCGTGATTGTAGGACATTGAAAAGCCCTATAATAACAGGGAGAGTGGAGGGGGGGATGCTAAATGGCAAGACGTTTGCGTGACTAGCGGTCTGCTTGCGTCCTGGAACTTGTCGAGGCTCATACACTGGAGGGCAGGAATAAGAAACCGTACCGAGACATTCAATCGAAAACATGTTGCGCTGGCTGTAGATTGCCGAAGTAATTTTAGATCACTGACCTTTGGTTGTCCTTTTGTTTCTGCTTTGCATTAAGTTCCTGGGCAAAACTGCTTTGCCCTCCCTGGCACTCTAATGCACTGTGGCAGGGAAATACGGCCAAATGACATGTATATTCAGCTCCTTTCCGTTTTCCCATGAATAATGATCAGTGAGCATGGGGTGCTTTAGTTGTCTGGTGGGAATATGATTCACTTCAGTGAAAACACTCATTTCATGTCCTGAGGATATGCAGAATATAGGGAAATTCCTTGGTAGAGAGCAACAAAATGGTTACAGGCTGCCAGAGATGCTGAACAATGAGCTCCATGAAACAGACAGTTTTGCAAAGTACATCACCGTTTACCATAAGCTGGTTGGACAGTGAAAACTGCTGATCAGGACTACTCTCAGATATCATTTGTTAATTAAAACCAGTATAGTATTTCTTTCAGATGCATCGACCCAAGTGAGCATGCTACGTGCCTGACCTTTTGAATCTGCATACTGTCCAGACATTAGTCTTAATTTCTCAATCAGCTGAACTAATTTGGGTGAAGGCTCATTATCCCTTTCAGTCTGTTCACTAATATAGTTCACATTTGCTGGCTGTTCATTTTTCAGCGGTTATATTCACACAGCCTCATGATGGCAAACCCAGTCACAAGGAAGTCATACATCTGGATAGGGTGGGCAAGCATTCAACTTTTTACTGCTATCACATGGAAACAAAGCCCCCACATGCTGACGGCCCATTAAATAGCAACAGAACAGCTAATCAACTCTGCTCTCTTTATTCCAATCAATCGGCTAGCTGGCCATATCGGCAGTTTGTGCGTAGCTTGGCCTTGGAGCAGGTGTGCAGGGGAGGCTAATTGAAAACGTGTCAATACCAGTGTGTGCGTGTGCAAGAGGGAGAGCACTCTGGCGTCCATGTGCTCCACTCTCTGCTCACCGCACGCTGCCGGTTAATCCATTTCCCTGGCTGTTTGTTGTCTCCCAGCGAATTGTTTATATCCGTTCAGGCTCCATCCACATGAATAATTTGTTTGCCTTATAAATATTTGACTGGACATTGCTCATTAATATGCACATACACAGGGCTGTCTGTAACTACTGTCACTCCAGGACACTGGCCAGCCACAGCAGTGGGCCCACTGTCACTTCCAAGCCTGGCCGGTGTGTGGCCAAATAGCATGCTAAAATCAGCCCGCGCACACAGACACACACACACACACACACATGCTGGATTAATCATGTAGTACTCATGAAATGATACAGAAACCCATGCAAGATTGGTGGGAAAAGGATAAACAATCAAAACAAAGCTGTTGGGCTGCCCTTGTGCCAAACAACAAGGGTATCTGCAATATGCCTGCCCAATAATCTGACCTTCCTGTGAGGAACAGATGCAATAATGGCTCTGAGTCACCACTGACTGTCAGAGTGGTCTGCACAGTGCTTTTAGAGAGGACAGGATGTGTTTCATGCTAGAGCAATGCTAAGATAACAGTGGGCCCCACGGTTTTAACATGCCCAGCACAATGTGCCGTCCCTTAATCCTGTTGTTTCTGTGTTTTCCAGGTAACATTACAGTTTTTGCCAAACAGGAAGTGTCCACTTTCTGTGTCAATCATGGGCAGCAGACCTTTGTTTCCCCTCATCGTTGTCCTGCTGATGGCATCATGTCTTGAGGCTGTCAGTTTTCCCGAGGATAATATTCCCATAGAAGTGGTGGACTACCACTGTGAGTATCAATTATTAACTGGTCACCCATAGTGCTTTTCTTATTGTCAGAGGCTTTCTGTTATGACCTTTGGTAGTCTCCTGCTCGTAAGCATTTTTACTTGAGATAGCTCCTGCATTGACATACCCACCAGTCAGCCACTGGCCCTCAGTACAACTTACATTCATGCGTTGAGTCAGCGTGAGGTCATATATGATATTATCTCACTTTCCAAGAGTTGCTGTGGCAAAAGATTCTGACAATCTGCAGACACAGCATCATGTATTTATGTTGTAGCTCTAGTTTTCATTACATTACCAGGGGATTTCTTCAAAGCCATTATACATGGCATATATACAGCCAATCAATACTTGCTATTGATTGTGTGGCCCAGTAATCCCAAATAATGCTGCATCTTATTCCTTGCTCAGATACACGGCAGTATCCTGTGTTCAGAGGCCGCCCTTCAGGCAATGAATCTCAACACAGACTAGACTTTCAACTGATGACAAAAATCCAAGACACCCTCTTCATCGCTGGCAGGTACGTCTTTTTGAAGGGGGAAGAAGTCCTTGACAATGCTGGCTCTGATCATGCCCAGACTGTAATGTATACTGGCAGCATCGATCGGTCTGACTGAAGTATGTCACCCAGTGGGTCACACTCATTTCTCCTGGCAACCTTTTGGTGCTCACGTGTCCTTTTTCTTTTTTTCCCCTAAAGGGACCAGGTCTATTTGGTCAGCCTGCGAGAATCCTACAGGAATGAAATCATTCCTTACAGAGTAAGTTGTGTTACTGCATTAAGTATTATTACTCATAAATTCACTTACAGCTGTCAAGCTAAACAGTCGTGTCTCTGTGTTTAAACAAACTCATAAACCACAACTTTAAGAGCTCATAAATGCGAGACTGGAAATACTGAATAGCGTGTTAATACTTTTTTTCCCCCCATCATTTAAAAAAAAAAACAGAAATTGACTTGGAGATCGGGCCAAGCGGACAGGGAGACGTGTGCCTTGAAAGGGAAGCACAGAGTAAGTGTCTCAATGGCTCATTTCCTCGTTGCCTTATGAATGTGAAAAGGGGTTCAGTGCTTGCTTGTGCCAGTGGGTAATATGTTCTCCGTCACTTTTGCCCCTCAGGATGAATGTCACAATTTCATCAAAGTGCTCGTCCCCAGAAACGATGATCTGGTCTTCATATGCGGGACAAATGGCTTCAACCCAATGTGCCGATATTACAGGGTAAGCAATGACAGAGAAATGCCCTGTTTTCAGCAGGCTTCTAGTCACACATGTCACAACGTCACCCTTGGTGGAGGCATTTCGTCCCAGCTCCCCATTTATGATTTGGTTTATGCTCGTGCGGGTTTGACTGCATGCAGCTAAACGGTGATTGTGCCAGGCAAACAAACTGCCTGGCACAAACATGATTGGAAACATCTCTGTAGTTTAATGCAAGGCTGAGATAAGACACAGCTGTTTACACATGCTCTGTTCCCATTCAGCTGGATAACCTGGAATTTGATGGGGAAGAAATCAGCGGGTTGGCCCGATGCCCATTCGATGCCAAGCAGACCAACGTTGCCCTCTTTGCCGGTATGAAAGACCCCTCTAAATAATAAGGAAGGATGATGAATGGCTCTTTCAAGTGTTGTGGGGGGGCTTCAGGCTGAAAATTAAAGGGAGCCGTGAGCGCCAAGCCCCATCCACAGACATTAATCATCATTTTTTTCTCTTTGGCCCCAATGAGTGGTGTACTAACAGTATCCATAGCAACGGAGGCCCTGGAGCCTGCCGTGAACAAGAGCACAACCTGTTTTTTAATAAAGGAATTGTTTGGTGTCTGTCAGGAGTCTCAGTCCAAGTAAAGAAATCATGACCCTTGCGCGTGTCCTTTCAGACGGGAAGTTGTACTCGGCCACAGTGGCAGACTTCCTGGCGAGTGACGCTGTTATTTACCGGAGCATGGGGGATGGTTCCGCCCTGAGGACCATAAAATATGACTCCAAGTGGCTGAAAGGTAAGCATGCTGTTTTACTGCCTGAATAACCCACACTTAGTTAGTCATTTAGCGCCAGCAGTGGAGAATTACCACGGCGATGTGTGTTTCCTTTTCTCGCCATTCCCATAGTCTTCATGACATTTCTGTAAATTGAAAACAGACTGAGGAAATGTCAGAGTAAATAGTCTCTATGTACACATTACTACTGACATACTACGGACACAGGGTTCGTCATGATTTATCCTGACATGAATGGCTTTGTAGTTTCACCTATATTTTCACTCCAGAGGCCAGCCCCTATATGCTGTACTAACCTGCATTTACTCTAACTGGGGCTTTGTCCCCTCAGAATAAAGCTTGTGTACTGCACAGCATCCTGTCAAACAATCTAGGTCAACTCTGAGACACTTTCAGCTTACTGAAAACGCTGTATCAAAAATTTAGTGAAGGTCATTGACAATATGAAAACCTCTTTTCCAGAGCCACATTTCCTGCACGCAGTGGAATACGGGCATTATGTATACTTCTTCTACAGAGAAATAGCAGCAGAGCACAACAACCTGGGGAAGGTAGGACAACCAAGACTGCATAACTTATGAGACTCCAATACCCTTTGATTTATTTCATACAATATATGTGAATATATTGCCACGCATGCATGCCCACACCGAAGACTTCTTGGCCCTTGAGGTAATAGATGGTTTCCCCCAGGTATTAAAAAACACTCTACCCCCTGGAGCTTGGGTTAAATTTACCAATACATCACAACCGTGTCGCTAGTCAGATTTAAAGGGCTTTCGCTTCACCACAGGTTAATAAATATTTCAGTTGCACTAATGCGAGGGATGACACCTGTGCTGTGGTGGAGATTTGCCCTGGTAAATTATTAAACCTGCAACACTTGACTAATTTCAAGCCTAAAGCCCATTAGTCAAGCCTGCCCTCGCTCAGTAAGCAAACGCTATACTGCAAATGTATGCTTCAAGTTCTCTAAACGGGAAGAATCCTCTTTTGAAAGAGGACGCCGAAATGGTGCTTGTTTGCTGCCTCAGGGTAAAAGAAGCCTTCTTGCCGTGTTGGGGAATGTGGCAGCATGTGGAGATGTATTATTCAGGCCTTGGAAGTGTTTTCCCGTTGCTGATTCTGGACCCTCTCGGCCGCGCGCTGTCTTTGCAGGCTGTGTATTCCCGCGTGGCGCGCATATGCAAGAACGACGTCGGCGGCTCCCAAAGAGTTCTCGAGAAGCACTGGACCTCGTTTGTGAAGGCGCGCCTGAATTGCTCTGTCCCCGGGGAGTCTTTTTTTTATTTTGATGTCCTTCAGTCCATCACGGACATCATTGACATCAATGGGGTTCCCTCAGTGGTCGGAGTCTTCACCACACAGCTGAACAGGTGGGGTTTTTTTCCTCCAACTTCTTTCAATGCTTACAATCTGAATCACTTCATCGAGCTTGTGAACTCTAAACACATTTTTATGGTGTGTTTTTTCCTCATTAACAGCATACCAGGCTCTGCAGTCTGCGCTTTCTCAATGGCAGACATCGAGAAGGTGTTTAGGGGAAGATTTAAAGAGCAAAAAACGGCAGACTCAGTTTGGACACCTTTCCCTGAAGAAAGACTGCCCAAGCCAAGGTGAGGGTCTGCCACGCAACGAGTATTTCCCATAGGTTGAAAGTAGGTCCCTTATGGTTCATAACACATTTTGCATTGTCTGCCTCTCATCATTCAGGCCTGGCTGTTGTGCGGGGCACGGCCCAGCAGAGTCCTTCAAAACCTCCATGGAGTTTCCCGATGAGACTCTGCAGTTCATCAAGTCCCACCCTCTCATGGATGCGGCAGTGCCTTCCATTGGAGACGAGCCATGGTTCACTAAAACACGAGTGAGGTAAGCTGCCTCGCCATCTTTCATTTCCCAGAAGACAGGAGTTAAGCGTTTTTGGGCCGAGATTGATGTTTTTTCCCCCATTCATCTGCAGGTACCGACTGACAGCTTTAGCAGTTGACAGTGCGGCAGGACCCAACAAGAACTACACGGTGGTGTTCATTGGCTCGGAGGCTGGAATCGTCCTCAAAGTCCTTGCCAAGTCATCTCCGTTCTCCCTAAATGACAGTGTGCTGCTGGAGGAGATTGACGTCTTCAACCGGGCAAAGTATGTGGGCGACATCCTCACACCTTTCTTCTCCTTTGTTTAGTCATCCTCTTTGAAATGTATCAAGAAGTTCTATGGGCAAACGCCCTCCTTTTACTAAATGCTATAACTTGTCTAAACTTTGGTCAGTAACGTCACTGCTGGGTGTGTAAGATTTAAACCAAAGGGAGGACACCCCTGGCTGATTTGTCTGATTGGACTGGGATTAATGATCGGATCCTCCCTTCCCTACCTGTCTCACTCTCTGCCCACGTTCACTCCAGGTGCCTATCAACCAACGAGGACGACCAGCGCGTTCTGTCATTCCACCTGGATAAGGACACACACACTCTGTACGTGGCTTTCTCCAGCTGTGTGGTCCGTATCCCCCTCAGCCGCTGCGAGCGGCACAGCTCCTGCCAAAAGTGAGTCAGACGCACCTGCACTTGACCGTTTGCAAAGAACACCTGTTTGGCAGTTAAATTGGCAGCAGCAATCTTTTTTTACATAATGAATGAATTTGTCACAGATATGCCATGGTGATGTCTCTGCACCGTTCAGTTAATAAGCATTTCTGTGATTTAGGTCGTGCATTGCATCACGGGATCCATATTGTGGGTGGATGCCGCACGGTTCCTGTGAGAGGATCTCTCCAGGTGTCCTGTAAGTAGCTGTGCTTGCTGTGCAAATGCCTGAGAAACAAATGGCCAAATGAATTCCTGTGCATTCCTCTCATGTCTCCCCCCTGTGTCCAACTCTACAGCACGGGCTATGAACAAGATGTGGAAAATGGCAACACAACGCGACTTGGTGACTGTCACGGTGAGACTCCAGCGGCCATCCATACCCATGCCCAGAAACACCATTAGCTTGCACACGTCACAGTAGTAACCTCTCACAACATTCTTCTGCAAAGCCTTAATACAAACATCCAACAGCCACATTGTACTAATGGCACATGTAACGCATAAGCATAGCAGGCAGCGATGGTACGAGAGACAACAAGCTGAACTGTTGGAACACAACAGTTGCCTGATACAGGAACCTTTTTTTCTCGGTGGATGCGACTGAGAAGATAATGAAGCTAACGACTTTTTTGCCCTTTTGGTTATTTGATTAAACTGAATCACTGGGCTTTTTTTTTTATTTTTGTGTTCTATAATTTTGGATTATTTTTATGCTGATTTCCTGTTCCTTTAATTCCTTTAGAATTTTTGGCTACTACATCTGCGCCAGATTACAAATCATATGGCGACCCAACCTCTGGTTAGTTTTAATTTCCTTTACTCAATTGATTTCTTCCCCTCCTGCGTTCAGCACACTTCAACCCCCACTCTCCTTCTCTGCTGCTGGCCTCAGCCCTATAACATGCTCTTCATCCCCCATCAACTCGTCATCACAGCCACCCCAAGGCACTCTGCGTACGACTTGTTTCTCTTCACCTCTGAAACCTTTTATCACACCTCTTGTTTTTCACCTCATGCATGGATGCCATCCACCTGGACTCTGCCCCCTTCACCTCATGAACTCCTCGCCCTCCTTTCCACTTTCCAAAACAGAACTCTGATCCTTTTCCCCTTCAAACTGTATTATGTCTGTCAAATGAATGTTACTCATTTTAATTGGCGTCATAAAACAGCTAACTGTTTACTATCCGGACCATTTCTCAGGATGAATACAACAATACTCTGTATTTGTTGCGTTTAACAATTGAAGCTGATCAAACTATATCCATGTAAAAAAAATCGTTCAAAATGCATACATTATTTTTAAAAATTCTGTTAACTAACCAGTGTCCATGCGCCATACCTACTAACAAGGTTGTTAACAGTATGCTTTGCCCACTGTCTGACCCCGTTTGTTAACAATTTGTTTACCACAGACATGGAGTTGTCATCACCGTCAGTCACGCCAGTGGCCTCTGGCCCCATAGACTCACCCAAAATCATTGCCACACAGACACCTGAACTCTTTGGTTCAAGGAAATTTGTGCTCCAGGACGACCCGGCCACCCATTCTTTTGACTCATTCCCAGGTGTCCCGGAGGGTAAGGCCTTAACAGGGAGAGCTCTGCTCTGCTGAATGGAGTCCTGCCTAATAGCTGCCATTATCGAGCTCCACTGATAGAGGGCCAGCATCCCTGAGAGCATGCTATTCTAGCCCCACTGAGCAGCACAACACACACCATAATAGCAAGTCACGGAACATTTGCGAAGCGAAGGGTCCCATTCAAAATAAATGCATGTGTGCCACAGAGATTTTATTTGAAGCCAGAGAACATGCCATCCCTCTCCACACACCACATACAAGTGTTAGCACTAGGATAAGCAGCTATACAGGACTTCCATCAGCTTACATGGCAGTTTTTTCTTTGTTTTTCAATATCATTGTTTGTTTGTCTATGATTTATGTATCGTCACACTATTTGATTGTTTTATGGATGTCTTTTCTCCATGTATAAATACTCTGTGATGGGTTTCATGTCATTGGAATTCTCTTAACAGTCTTTCCTGGCTTCCTTTCACTTACATTTTCTGTACACCTGCCTTTATTTCTGTCACTGCCATGACGCTATTAACCATGGGAAATAAGGACACCTTCACAGGTCTTGACATTAATCCACACTGCTCAAGCAGTTCTCGCACATATGATGACTAACTCCTTCGAATGTCTGTGGTAACTAACAAATCCTAGACTTTGAAACACCAAGCAGGTGGTGTTGACCACCCTTTTTCTCTCTTTATGCACAATGGTTAATCATTATTTTTCCTTCTTCTGGTAAAGGGCAGACTAGCTTTTCCATTAACCAGGGAAACACTACAAACCTTCTCTATTAAAATGCATGTCAATTAAAACAAAATGTAGAATCATAAAAAACGAAGCACTAATCAAGGTACAGTATGCAAGCAACTTCAATATATCTGCTTGAAAATAACAATTTCTCCTCTCGTAAAGACAACTAATGCTCCCTTTTTTCTATCTATACACACTTTTCTATAAAAGAATACGACGCGCAAAAGGTGGCATGTGTTAAATTCTTTCTCAATTTGTAAAACCTTTCCTGAATGAAAACTGACTAATACCGTTGGGGGAGGGAAAGGTGGAGAATTCATGCATTTCCAATGTGTAACCAAGTGAGACTGAGAACCTGAGGGTTTTTTACAGCAAATGATTTCATTAATCTTACACTAAGCACTGTGTGTTGCAGGTGTGTGGGAGGTTCAGTCAGGAGAGTCCAACCAGATGGTCCACATGAACATCCTCATCACCTGTGTGTTTGCTGCCTTCCTGCTGGGCGCCTTCATAGCTGGCATGGTGGTCTACTGCTACCGCGACGCTTTCCTACGCAAGCCCAGGAAGGTCCAGAAGGATGCAGAGTCGGCCCAGTCCTGCACAGACTCCACCGGCAGCTTTGCCAAGCTCAACGGTTTGTTCGACAGCCCAGTTAAGGAGTATCAGCCCGACATCGACTCCCCGAAGCTTTACACCAACCTCCTGAGCAACGGGAAGGACATGCCTCCCGGTGAAGACACAAAGACAATGATACTGAGCAGCCAGCCTCCAGAGCTGGCAGCCCTCCCGACGCCGGAGTCCACTCCAGTCCTTCAGCAGAAGAGCCTGCATCCCTTAAAGAACCAGTGGGAGAGGGCCCAGGGCAAGGTCAACGGACCCCGCAAGGAGCACTTTCCCTCGAGCCCTCCGCCACACACCGCTGTTGTTGGAAACGTTCATATTCCCAGTGCTGTTGTACTCCCCAATGCCACTCACGACCAGCGGTCTGCTTACAGCACTGCTGAGATGCCCCGTTCGGAAAGGAAAGTCCAAAACACTGAACAGTCTGGCTCTAAATCAAGTAGAAAAGAGCATCGGCGCTCCGTGGATGCCAGGAATACCTTAAACGACCTTCTGAAGCACCTGAACGACGGCAATGGCGTACCAAAGGCTATTCTGGCAGACATGCCACAGAAGTCCAGGCAGCACTTGATGCTGGACCCCATGGTAAGCATGACGGAAATACCGCCAAAGGTCCCTAGCCGGGAGGCCTCCTTGTACTCTCCTTCCTCCTCCCTCCCCAGGAACAGCCCGACTAAAAGGGTGGATGTGCCACTGCCCACCACTCCCACCACACCCACAGGGCCCATGAACACTCTGGAGAGGCAGCGGGCATACCACCGGAGCTCCACACAGAGGCACTCCATTTCATCAATGCATTCTCCCAATGGGATGTCTGTGTCGCGGCAGCCCAGCATGAACAGGGGAGGGCATATGCCTCCCACTCCTCCATCGAGGATGGACTCACACGGGATGCCCATGGGCATGCATCCGCAGCCCTCGGTGTCCCGACAGAGCAGCTACAGTGGGCACGGCTCACTGCCGCGCATGGGCCTAAAGAGGACACCTTCAATAAAACCAGATGTGCCCCCCAAACCCAACGGCTTTGTGCCACAGACTACACAAATGAGGGTGGTAAACAAGTACAGTTACTAACCGAGCGACACTGATTTCCATTTCACTCTGCTGATTGAAATGTGGGGTGAGAGGGCAGGCCTCTGCAGGTGCATCCTTGCATTGGTTGGAGTTTCCCAGTGAGTGCCTCAGCGCACTCGGCAAAAAGGGAACTCACAAGTGGCCAAAGAAGCTACTCTGGGTATGTCCACCAGTTGTCATTTCTGTTTTCACACCATTCACAACTCAAGTGACAGGTGGCAGCCTGTTGGGAGAGCCTTCCAATTCAAGACCTTGACAAGAGGCACGGCCAAGTATTCAGTGGCACTCCTGCGTCTGAGGCCAGGGCCAGTCCGCGGCACACAGCACCCTGGTGGTTCTGCTCGTGCGGCCGGGCTGTCCTGGTAGTTTGAAGTTTTGACACTCGGGAATACTTGAAGAATGGGTTTCATTTATTCATTGCCACCATGCACTGTCTTCCCATTAAATGTGAACTTCACAAAAGTTAAGAGACAAGGTATATGGTTGAAGAAAGATCAAAACTGAACAAAGGATACGTGCGGAATAACAGACACAGAGGGGGAGTAAACTAAGTGCTAGTGTTGAGTAGTGCAGAGTAGGTACTGTCCGTGGGCTATCCAATGTGCAACGACTTCACAGACAAAGGGATGCACTTAAATTCATTTTGCAGTCAGTCATCTGTAAACAGGACCAACTAATTCATGTCATACAACTGAATCCCATTTCAAGGTACATCAATACGTGTTTGTGTGGATGTAGAATTGCCGACATTAATCAAGAGTTTCTGTGTGTGTGATGTCCAGGGTGCCTACTTGGACAGCTGATGTTTTTAACTCACTGGGAAAATTACTTAACACTTTGCTGCTATCAGTTGAAATGATAATGATCATTGTTGTGTATTTTGGACTCCATGCTCGTTGAAATCATCCGGCTCTGGTTGTCTTGTCTTGTGTGCATTTTGGTTTTCTTAGCTGTGTGGAAATACAGTGTGGTAGCACCGGCAAAATGCCAAGCTGCTTGTCAGTTGTGCACCATCATTGAGGGCTTAGCAAGGCAACGATTAGCAGGGAGGGGGTAGGTTTACAGAACAATTGGGAAATGCTTATTTTATCTTCTCACACAAAACCAGCATCATGGGCAAACATGTAAAACATTCAACATGTTTCATCATAGGCCATGGTAGTGATTTTGTTTGTTAAGATTTTTTGCATACAAAAGCTGTTTGTGAATTTTGCCTTGAAGTCTTGACACTGGGCACCGAATGAACATCAGGAAGTTTTAATGAGTCAGTTATTACAGCTATTTTACCTTAAACAATTATTTTTTATTTACCTCCCAAGTATTTAAGAATTTCCCATTGGTATTACTGACATTTAATTATAGATGCTAAGCAATTACACAAATTGGTAATACACAGTGATTACAGTAATAGTTATGATGTAAATCCTTCAAAAATATGAGAAGTGTTTCTGACACATCCCATTCCAAAAATGAAATGATATTTGCCCATGTGGTTTGCTTGAGCTTATATACTTTGTCACCTCAGACTTGTTCAGCACCAATTTGAATGCCAAAATGCATGTCTGTCACTAGTGTTTGTCTCTTCGTGTTCTTGGGAACCAACACATAACTGCATTGATGTCGCTGCAAAGTGAACAGGCCAATGCTGCTCTCAGTCTAACAACTAGTAAATATTCAGTAGTTCTATCATTTTAATGAATATTGTACAATCATTGCAACATATACCAATGTGTCCTGCGCTGTCATGCCGGTAATGACAATGTTGTAAATAGATATAAATATATTAATATTTTTTGGCAAGTTTACCTAAATCTGTGCATTGTGTGCCTTATTCAAATAGTAAATCTTAGACATGCTAAATTGGTTCAAAATATATCATAGTCTTTCTTCAGTCTGCTAAATTTGATTGGCAAAAATGTGTGTTCTGTGAAACTACTTCAACTGCAGTTATTGGGAAATAAGAGTCAATTTAGTGACAAACATTCCATTTCAGGATGTAAAATCAGGATAATCTGATAATCTCATGATAGTCTTTGGAAGGGTGCTAATTTGAAACACTGAGGTTCCACACATGGTGAATGTATTATGACAGTAGGATGTACACCAACATACTGTTATCTGAGAATTTCAAATTTAATTATTTAAATAAGAAAAATACCACAAATTGTGTATGATGCATAATTGAAGTTTCATGGACAAGAAAGGAATGATTCTCAGCGTTTATCTTTTTTTGTTTTGTTTTGTTTTACTTTATACAACCAAGTCATTTCAATATCTTGCATTTCAGTATATTGAGAATGAGGTGTCAACAGCCTGTATGAGCCCAAAGTTACATTTTGTTTACAAGCGATGATTGTATTTGAATAATTGCCTGTTTGTTCAGTTGGATGTCATCATCTGCTAATATTACGTTTTTGTACTGACTGAGAGCTGCACATGATCTCCATCCTCCACAGCGTCATGATAAGCTGCCTTGTATATTGCAATATGAATCAGTTTTTCTGTTGCAATCTGAATCTAAGCCTTTATTTCAGTCTGTGTGCAAATAAACCAGATGGTTGGAATTTTCATTTTTCAATACTGTGCGATCTGGGCAGTTGGAATACAGTTGTACGTTTTACAGAGTATTTTAACGTGTAGATATATTGTAAAGTTGTACTGTGAATGTGTACATAATTAAGTTCTTTGTTTTAAGGATATTTTTGTTGATTTTTTTTAACACGGCATGTATAGTTGAAATAAAATATCACTGCACAGATGAGTACTTCCTTCCGTAATTATAACGCTAATAAAATCAGATCTCATAAGCAGCACATGATATTTAAAACCCCGGCACATAACTCACACCATCACACCTTTTAGTAAGCGATACTAAAAAGCAAAACATAAATCACTCTGAAGCGGAGGAGGCTGATGGGCTGGCTGAGAGAGGGGGGGGGGGACTTTATTTTTAGACGCGTCTTGTTTTGAAGTTTCAGGCCAGTGGAGAGTCGAGCACTCCAGATAGCACTGGGAAAGTTTCCAAAGTCGTTTGTAACCATAGTGGCCAACATCTGGCCAGCTTGCTCCACTCTGCAGCTGCTCAGAAGAGGGGTCCAGCACAGCTGGCTGATAAGATCAGGTATGGGAGACTGCAGCAGCAGGGAGCCGCCGCGCCAAAGCCAACTGCGTGAATCGCCCAACGTACAGTAATTACACTGTCCAGTGAAGAATGACATTTCTTCTGAGCACGACTGCAAGCCCCACCAGCTTATCTGCTCGTGATTCATAGTGTTGTCATTACCACTGCAGACAAAGCATTGTTTAATGGGCTCTTACTTTCCGCTCCATGTGGGGACATTTCTCACTGTTCAGCATTAAAATGTCATGTCCATGAGGACACTATCCATCAGCAGGTCATTTTCACCACCACTGCGGAGGTATAAGCAGCCAGATTTAACTCCAAACAAGTTAGGGACCACATCGAGAAAGATTATGGCCCATAATGTTTTCTACTGGGAAGGGCTTTACTGCAAATAGCTTGCAGAGCCTTGATGAAAAGCATTTATTCTTCTAAATCACCACCGCAAACAACCAACATTATGTCCTTGTTGTTTCCAGGCTCAAACTCTAACAACACTTGTTCATCCTGGCTCAGACTGATCCTATGTTTGATCAAGTTGCTTTTGTGTGTCGTCACTGCCATCTCCATGTTGGCACAAGTAGCCCTTCATTTGCTTTTGCCAGGCAGCATTGAAAATTCACACCCAGTGGTGAACTCACCATTCCTCCTCCTCTTTCACACAATAGTGGCACATTCCCAACCCATGTCACTGGCCTGCTGAAGGGGGTGCCGACACAGGGACGTCTTGATTGAAATGCAGGCCTCATCGAGGATAAATAACCAGGGGGACGGGCAAACACACACAGCTTTGCTTGCTTTCTTTCAAACCATCAGCCCTCAGCCCAGACGCGGACCTGGGAAAGAAAGAGGGGAAGGGAACGGGTGAATGAAACCTTAAAACAAATCCAGACCCCTGCAACTCCCAGTTCAAGTGGGGCAAAGCGAGCACATAAGATGTGATACAAACTGAAATAATTAAATGGCTATAATCACTGCTGGTAGAGACCAAACAACAACAAAATGGTGAAAAAGGGCCAAGTCTTGATCCAGTATTTAGAGCACAGAGCGGCTCTAAGCCATGCCCTCCTTGATCCCAGCACTCCCTCGCCTTGAGAAACTTTAAAGGCAATTAGAAGGTAGCAATTACACAGACAATTGTGAAGCCTCATATGACTTTTTTCCCCCCAAAATATCTGGGAGGTAAAGCATAATTACTATTTAGGGAGCAGCTTAGAAAGAGGTAACTAAAGAACATATTACACTTTGAAGGGAGTTATGAAAGACAAGACATTTTCAAGCGTAAATATTCAATGGGATAGCAAATGACTTTAAATCGTGCTTCAGACATGCCAATTAAAGTGATTTTGATGCCTTAACATTTTAATTAGGGTTTAAAACAAGAATAATAGTAGATGATTGAATTCAGAATTGAAGTCCTTACAGCTGATGCATTTAAAAGAACCTTGAAGGGAAAAAATAGACACGTTAATGGAGATGTTCTGAGCTCCTCTGAAAAAAGATATTGCTAGGGGACAGAAAGCCCATACATAGACAGATACTAAAATGTATACCAACAGAACTAACATAGATAAAAAAAACAAGTCTTGTACACTTCTCCCTCAACATAGCCTTAGCCAAGCTGAATCAATCTGAAAAAATAAGTAGAGCGCCAAGCTTCATTACCAAAACAAGTAGAAAAGAGGTGAAGGGTGAGGGAGATGCACTGCCCAGTTGGGATTTAAGTAGGAGCATAAATTGGGTTGCCAATTGGGAACCACTGCCCTGGGTTCATGTAACCTCCTATCGGTCAGACTTAATCCATGGCCCTACTTTCCTCTGCTGTCCATCACGCACCTACCCCTGCCACATAACAGCAGCTTTCTCACAGCTAAGGGAAATGGCCTCCCTGCACTTCAGCACATAGCAGCTGTTTCCACTAGCTGGACCAACTGTCACAAGACCTCACTCTAAACTACAGCAGTGAGCAACCTCTCCAACTGAAGGGACAGTGTTTCCACAAAAACTCAATCGCTCAAGTGTGATTCATTTTTGGATCACACGAACTTTGATTACATTAGCACTGCATGAATATCTGTAGCTGAAAAGCACCAAGCATACAGTCAATCACAGATGAAAAACAGAAATGATGCATTTCATAAGAAACCCGAGTTCAGAAGGACAAAGGTACTCCACAAGAGTGTTTTGAATTCCTATCAGCACTGGTGTCAAGCTCTTTTTCACCTTAATGCAATTCAAATGAAATTCCTACTTCGTATCCAGTAAATTTGACCTTAACACAAACCATTATGCAAAATATGCCAGCCCTCTCAGCTGTTTAAGAGGTACTTGTCAATCAGTGACTTTCAAAAAAAAAGTTGGAATGAACTAAAATGCATATGACTTTCTGTACAGACCTCTATTATGCATTCTTGACAGGGTGTTGAGCTTGAAAAATATAGGGGATCACTTGAAGGGCTTTTCCATTACTGCTCGGTATCTTATGCTGATGTAGCAGTAAGCAACAAACAATAACCTCGTGTGGGGACTTGGGGGGGGAGAGAGAGGTAGGAAACTGAATTGTCTAATGCGGCTTTTTCAAACCAACCCACAGCACCAGCATACTGCCAGTCAATGCAGGTGAAGGTGCTTAGCTGTGGATTCTCATGAGGACTTTGTCAGCTCAGTGGAGGACGGGGCGAGTGCAGGCACGCCTGGCAAGCACACGCCGCTCTGACTCCAGCCCACCTGGGGCCCTCTGATGTCAGGGTGGGGCTTGGGAAAGCCCCCAGAGCAGAGGAATCGGAGCCAGACCTTTATGTGGTGAAACACACCTTATCATCAGTCTTGCACGCAAGTGCTTTCGCTACCTGGCTTACGGGGAGGATTGGCATTAGTCATCTGCACAGAAGGGGTGCGCCTGGCCAACAAGAGAGAACAGCAACGGGGCTTATTGCACTTCTGACAAGCCAAGCTTCAAATAGTAATAAAGCATTACCATACCTCCTCAGGCCGCGAGACGAGACAAATTAGCACGTGTGCATTGACTCACCAAAGCACGAATAAAGGCCAAACTACATCGTCATGTTTTATGTGTCTAGGTCAGGACCTCTCCGATCGCTTGGTCTGTTCTATCCTTATGCGGGTGTCACTTTGACTCAGTGGTGACCAAGCAGTTACACGTATTGTAGTCAGGGGTGTGGTGGTGAAATAAGAGGTGGACAAATTATGAATATGGTGATCACGGTAAGGTAAACTGCACCATGCAATATTGGATTTTTTTTTTAAAGGCATTCAAAACATGTTTGATGATGGTGGTGGAGGTTATTGTCCAATGTTTATATCAATACCAGTGGTATTAAATGGTTCCAAGAGTGTTGATGAGTGCACAACATATTGTAAATGTGGATAATACAGTGTGATTTTTGAATGTTAAAAGATGCAATTGGTGAAGGAGAGATGGATAAACTCTAGCAAGAGGTTGATAAACTGTATTACTTGTGTTTAGCCTCCACTAGACCCCTTATTGTAGTGGTTAAGAGATCACAGCATCCCATACTTGGGAAAAATAAATAACTCAGTGTTTGCTAACTAAACAGAATTATTCTTTAAATTAATACATGAGAAAAAATTCAAAAAACATGAATTACCCTTTTCAGATGCATTTCAGATGCCATTTGTTTGTTATTTCTTTCAGATGTTGCTATGTCACGGACATATTACTAATCCCCCCACCCCGCCTAACCATGCCCCCTCCTTCCCTGAGCTAAATGATGAGAGAGTGGGCTTGGCATGCAGAGGCTCACACACAAAGGCCTCTTCTTACCCTGACAGGGCGCGCGGATCGATGGGTAATGACCGCAGCACTGAGATGAGCTGCCTGTGGCGCGTCCGCTGGGCAAACACAGCCCTTTCTGTGCCAGGGGAACCGCTCACCTCAGACGCCACAAGCTGGAGGGAGGGGGGGGGGGAGGGAGGGAGGGGGGGGGCTGGCAAGCACGCTGGCCACTGCTGCTGCTGTCCAGTGCCACTGAGAATCCCAACAAGGATGACTTTGTAAACCAGGGCAGGTGTTTACAATCTCCGGTGGAAAAAAAACAAGGCAAGAAGGACTGGGGAGGATGAGGAATGGGGAAAACATGTTGGTCAGCTGGAATTTGGGAGTTGAAGTTGTTTTGGTGTAAGTGTCAGTTGTATGTACTCGGAAGGCCTGGTGTGTGTGGATATTTTCTGTCCTTGTAGTGTTTTTTTGCTTTAAAGTACTTTATTTTAAAAATTCAAAACTTACTAGGATATTTTTTCAAAATAACAATATGTGCTCCTGATGCAAATATTTCACAGCTTATAACCTACAATGCACACCAAGGTAATCAAAAAAATGGCATCTTCAAATCAGTTTGACTGTTACCAGGATACCATCCCCTGGGTGCACTTTTGGATGTATGATGGGCAGCTAAATTCAACAAATGGAAAAGGTCCAAATCCGACCAGTCTGCCAGCGTAGGCTGTGACAATAACTTTGCTTCTTACACGGCTCTTCATAACACTGCAGAATACTCCATTCAATTCAATGGGCCTTCCAAACTTTCAGAGGTCTGATATTTTATTTTTTAACAGACCGCCGTCAAGGAGAATGGCTTTGTGTCTCTGATTTACGTCTTTCATCTCTTTCTGCGAGTAGGCTAGTTGGCTCTGAGATGGTCCAAGACAGTCAGCACTGGCAGTATTTGCAGATAAATGTAATTTGCTCGCCTTTGTCATGCTTGGATTTTGTGAAAGTTAGCGAGCTATCGACACTGTACAGACATTGTATTGTAAATGTTGTGTGAGCTAACGTTATAATTTTAAAAGTGTGAAGTTTCTTGACAAGTTTTAGCAATTAGCCGTGATAATGAAATGTCGGCCAGTCATTATCGGAAAATAAGTCCCTTCAGAACGAAGCAAGACCCTGTCCACTGAACACTACTCCTATTGGCTCCTACTCACCCTGTCAGGACTTATTTAGCGATGACTGGCAGACAATACATCATCTCGACCCTTACATGACTGGGCTCTGCACCACTCCATTCTAATTTGATCCGGTGGTCAAAATGTGCTGCTTAGCAACCACAGCCATGAAACTAAACAACATAATACTGAAGGATGAAAATATTCTTCTTTTAAATGCATTGTGTACCAAATGTGCATCGTTTACTGTGCTGGTCTCTAGGTCATGGTGAAACCATATTGCATATTTGCATAACCAATGTTATGCAAATGTTGTAGAATTGTATAACCAAGTTAAAGCCTATAGTGAAAACAGATCTAGTTCATTTGTCAACACAAGTCAATTGTGGCTAAAATAAACAGAATTGCCACAATAAAGTGAATAAGCCTACTTCCCCTTAGTAAGATTACTGTCATTTACCATCATGATAGAGTCAGGCTGAGACTGAAGCTTCATAGAGAATGAAACATGACAGTATAAAATTATTTTTCTCCCTGCTCTGTCTTAGACTCTAAGTGGATGGATGTTCAGATTTGCATTAAATCAATACAAATAAAATAATAAGGTAGAGTTCCATATTCCACTATTGATTTGTTTGCTTTGGTTACAAAAAAACAAAACAACAACAACAATATATCTCCTAGAATATATCCTTGTGTCTCCATAAGTTTCTGCATGAGCGTTATTTTGACATAGAAAGTTGTTTCATTTTTTAAATAAATGTTACCAAGCAAAAAAAATAGCCATTACCAGCTAACGGAAACCCAGATTTGAACTCCAGTTAAAGTGACAGTGGGCCGCATGGGGTGGGGGTGGGGTCAGACGCAGGTTGGGACTGGGCTTATTAAAAGCCTGCCTGAGGAGAGCTCCTTCACTGGGGAATCGGCAGGGGAGAGTCCAGTCTCCCAGGCCTTTTGTGAGGAACAGCTCTCCATCTCACCAAAGAAGACAAGGTGAAGGGGGCCTGGGATGGGAGGGGGTAACAAACCATTCTGTTAAGCTTCAGCATGGGGTGGGGAGCGCAGGGGGAGTGCCCACTCTTAATTATGACTGTGTGTCTGCGGAACACTGTGTGACAGGGCTTTATACGTAACGGGGGGCTGTTATGGCTGTTCCTGTCTGATTTGCCAGAGACATGAAGATGGGATTTGGAAGAGAACCCGCCATGTCAAGGATGCACACTGGTGCTACCGTGTCTCAGAAAAGGCTTGCAAATGGCAACACATTGAAAACCACGGCACCGTTGACTGTGCAAACATCTCTCTGTCCTCTCCATCTATTCTCAAAAGTCTTGCCTTAGTTGGAATGGAGCTCTGAAAGTACTAACCACCTGCAATTGCATTTCAGACAAATATTTGCTGATCCACTGCTAATCGGATCATCGTATCCCTGCCTCTCTCCTACATCTCAAACAGAATGTTAATGAATATTGATGCTCAATAATGGTCAGGCACTACTCCAACGAAGATAACAAATATTTGTTCATACTAATATAATAATGATAACCGGGTGGTTGATAGGCAAATCCGATAAATATGTTTATAAATTTCAAGGTCATTTACAACAAATAAAAAAATCAACATTAATCTATTTTGAAAGAGGAGAGGCTTCTTAATATGCACCAGTAATCTATGAGCACATTTACTGCCATATCCAGGAACTGTTATGTAGACGCCGGGAGAATTTCCAGGACTTTAGAAGGTCAGACGCATCATAAGGTTCATCATGAAATGTCATGTGGGGGGATTGTCCTGACTCTCACCCAGCTTTCTCACATGTTTTTCTCCATGACTGGACTGAAGCAACACATCAAATGTGAAGCATCTCCTGTCCTGTCCTGAGGGAGAGAACTTTCCGGCCCTCCTACTGTATGTGTGGCAGAACCTTCTCCTTTAATCGGAGTCTGCTTGTCTTGTTCTGCCTCTGCGTGACTACTTCCAGCTACTGGGACCTGACAGATCCATTTCACCCGAGAGCAGCGCTGACTGAGTAACAGCAGCTCCGGAACCCCAGGGTTCACTTTCAGATGAAGCTTACACTCACACGTTCAGCACATGCACAACATACATTTACATATGCCGAGGCTTTGTACAAAGAGAAAAGAACGGTTGTTCAAGACGGCATGTCTGCACCGTCCCCAGGCCAGAGATTGCGCAAAGTCAGTACACAGCGTTGTAGAACATGTGGAAACAGAGGTCTGTGTTCACTCTGTGGCCTACCATGTCAGTGGTAACAAAGTCTTACACATATACAAAGCAGAATGAGTCCAGTGACTAGAGCCTTAGAAACCGTCTTCAAAATATAAATCTCAGAAAACAACAAACTAGATACAGACTGTGGAAGAGCATTTGCCAACTTCGATTAAAAATATTTATATTCCATGCAACTGCAAGTAGTTAAACTAATATAAATTAAGTGTTAAAGCCAGAAACTTAGAATATGAAAAAGATGTTTCTAGTCTTAAATTAATCCAATTTGTGATTTAATGGAATGCAGAAGTGCACAATTGTCTCCAGTAAAACCATGTAAGGAGACAACAGTTGTTGACTACTCCAGGCTTCCAGTTTTAGAGCATAGTAGATCACACACCGCCTCTCACTCCTAACATACAAACAAAAGTGCATTGACAGAGAGTATTTTCATTGAGATCTTTTAGAAATATGGATGTACATTAACTAGGATATAGTTTAACATTTGAATTGTGCTTTTGTTCAGAAGACAGTGCTTATTGTTCATTTTACCCTTTTCACATCACTTCACATGGAACGATGAGCATTTCCCTCTGTCTCTTGAGAGTTACTGATAATATATAGTGTGTGTGCTTTTGTGAGAACAATCTGTTTCTGTATTAAGACCGAGTCAGAGCGCATGTGACAGAGAAGTTGAAGTAATGCTGCTTCCCCTGGCGCGTGTGCAAATCTTCACCTGACCTTCACTTCTACAGATATCGTGTGTTAGGGATACTAATACCCCTCCTCTTGCCATTGACTACTATGAAACACTCTTCCTGTTTTCCTCGTTTTACTCTGCAGTGACATGTGAAGGTCCAACAAATCAGTAATTTATGATAGAATAATGTACCTTTAGGGAAGAGGACAAGAAAGCTAAGACCATCCACCTTCTAGCAAACCTCTCCCCGTGTTTCATCGCAGTATTAAAAAAAATGTCCTGCAATTCTGTTTGTCTTGAGTGCATGCAAAGTGCATTTGTATCTTAATGCATGCACAGTACTCAATCTCCGTTTGTGCTGTAAAATAAAAAAAATGTTAAGAAATCAGTTAGGCTATTGGGCATTAGAAAGAGGTCGTCACCTTCGAACCTGAGATAGGAGACCATTCCTGGACAGGAGCGTTGATCTTCAGTGAGGAGAAAAAGAGAAGAAAACATCAGGTGGTGGAGAAAGGGGCTCAGGCCTTCCCTCCACTGAGGCCCTGCCCGCTTGTGTGAGAAGGTCATGAATTTGAATAGCAGGCCTTTGATCGTGGCGGGACACAGACTGACTTTAGCCCAGTGAGGTGGAAACCAGGGGAGGGGGGCTTTGCCATGCAGACTGGGTTACTGCCATTCAGCTGTAAGGGGGGGGGGGGGGGGGGGATGATGGAGGCCCATGGAGGACAGAAGTAGGGCCTTTGGGAAAGTACAAGAGTGGCGGCGAGATCCGAGCCAGGGCCAATCATGTCTATTGTGAGTGCAAAGAGAAGCTGGTTAGGCCTGGGGAGACTCCATGACCTTGGCAGATGACATATTTCAGAGGTAGGGACAAGTAGAGACCAGAGAAGTCTTCTTTTTTTCTCCCACAGAAGATCTCAGCAGCGTGCAAAACCCTTGTCGGCACAAATAAAGGGCTTGGCATTTTGCTGACTAAATATAGTGACAAGTGACCTGTCTGCAAACAATGGTGGTCCGTGGAACATGCTGCAGCTGTGGACGTGATGCAGGTAGCGGTTGAGTGAACGCAGCTACACTGCTCGGGCGAGTGGAGGAGTTCCCTCCTCTTCTTTTACCTGCATCGATTCCCTGCCTCCAGCAGCCTCCCATTGACCAGGGTTGGGTTGTAGGCATTGTTGTCGTTGTTTCACTTGATTTACCATGGTTGCACAGAGAGGGGCCAGACTGTTCAGTTAGCCATAAATTAAATCTTTGCCACAGTGGGGGGTTGGGCCTGTTTTTGTATGTGTATGTATGGGTGTGTGTGAGTAACTGTGTGTGTGAGTAACTGTGTGTGTGTGTGTGTGTGTGTGTGTGTGTGTGTGTGTAAAAAAGGGGCTGTCGAAGACAAAGAAATAAGAGTTTCTGCGTGCAAGCCTATGCTGAGGAGAGCAGGGGGTGGGGGATTGTAAGTTAACCCTCCCGTTCCACTCCCCGTTGTCAAACGAATATCACTTACATTTTGAAGACAGCAAAAAATAGATATTTCCAGTCCAACGAGTTGGGATTCCTCCACACCCGCGCCTCATACGGCACCACCAGCTACTCAGACTAACACGACTGTTGACCACAAAAAGGGAAAGCAAATAAACAAACCACAACACTTCCAAATATGTCAGCTTTCGGGCTGATGAATTGGATCCTATGTTGCGCCCACAAACAAATGCTATGCTAGTATCAGATTTTGTCCTCAGGACAAGCTCATCCATTCTTGCACAGAAAACAACCCATGCTCTGAATGGTACCTTAAGTCCAAGCCCACATATCCCTTACGATTTCAACAAAGGAAACCTTCACTGGCCAGTAATCCATTCCTCTCCATATGTATTGCCTGAACAATACACTCCATTATATGCCTGTGACAAAACCTAGCATTGTCTCAATTTACAAAAGACATTATATGTGTGCAAGTATTTGTTGATGGACTATAAACAATTCCCTTTTTCATGTTTAATTTTTTTTTTTTTTTTTTTTTTTTTGATTGTCAGTGAAACCCATCCTTAGACCCAGACAATACTGGCATCATATTTACGGTTTGAAATCATTTCCAGTTACAATGATTCATAATTAGTGGCCACAAACGCCCTGACATCTATGCATAAGCACATTGTCTCTCTGAAGAGGATGGTTAATCATAGACCAAATCATTATGATCATCTATATTAGAAAATGAATTGCAAATAAAAGGGTAGGTCTTATGACATATTGGGTTTCAACTGCTACCCACTGTGTGTGCTTTAGTGGATGCCTCAAGAGGGGTAATGAAGGGGATATTGTGGATCCAGTAAGAACAACAGTGCAGAACAGGCACGCCCCTGATCCTTGATGACGCCATCCTTTTTGGTGAGCTCAAAAGTTCACCAGTTTCTCTCCAAATGTCCCAAGCAAAACAGAAACAATTCCAGAACATTCACATGGAACATTTGGGTGCCATTGTAGCAAAATGCAAAGGAGGAACATTTGGGTGCTTTTCTACCAAAATGCAAAGCTCCAACAAGCCAACTCTGCAAATGGCTCTCCTAAACAGCCAGATGGTCACTCTGTTTAGGTGGTCTTTGGTCAAGGTTTGAAGGGACAGCTGACTCAGCTCACTGATAGAGGGAGAGAGAGCGCAAAATCCCTTTCAGAGCACGGTGCTCCACACAAACAAGCCTGCACATCATGCAGTGGTGAAACAAAGCTCGTCCTTATTGACCACGGCGAAGACAATGGCTTGGACACCACAGGGCCTCACCTCTGGGCCGACCCGGCTATACAAACAGCACGGGCGGTTTCGGCAGCTCCAGTTGGCCCGGCCGTGCCCTGCGGTCTGAGGCCATTCAGCTGGAGACAGCTCAGGGACCATCCTGCCCCGGACTCCATACAACTCACAACAATGACGGGTCACTTTTCTTTCACCCAAGGGCCCATTCAG
Source organism: Sardina pilchardus (assembly GCF_963854185.1). Lineage (NCBI taxonomy): Eukaryota > Metazoa > Chordata > Actinopteri > Clupeiformes > Clupeidae > Sardina > Sardina pilchardus. The sequence goes on from NC_085004.1 coordinate 2,172,566, forward strand.
CTGGCGGGCTTTGTCCAGCCTGACCCCTGGCAGTGGGTCAATCAGAAAACGTGTCAAAGGACAAGCGAGGCCCTTTTTCCACTTCTTTAAATGAGGAGCATCCTCACACCCATACTTATCTCAAGCTGTACAGTTGAGGGATGTTGTTTTGCTACACACTGGATCTCAACAGCAGATTCAATTACTAGCCAGTTCAATCCCAAGCAGGATTTTATTTAGAAAAAAAAAAGAAAAAAAAAGACAACAACAAACAGCAGTGATAGTAGATTCTCAATAATCTACTTCCTAATTATAGGAGGCAGTTAAGACAAATGCTAATGCCTGGCCCTCGTCCTCCCCCACGCCTCCGCCCCAAGGAGGAATACATCAGACAAACAAGCACACGGACTAATCAGTACTTTGAATTGCGCCGGCCAGCAGATTCCTTCAGGATTTAAACCTGCTTGGCCTGGGCAGCACGGACAGCCGGCACTGAAGTAATCTGACATATGGCAATTCTCAGGCTTGGAGCAACAGCCTCTCCCCAAGCACTTTCACTGTGCCCACAAACAGCAATTAAGAAAATGTGCAATTAATTACCAGCCGGGGGCAATAGGATCGGAGCATTGATTGGTTGCCAAGCAGGACAAAACAGTGACTCATAACATCGACAGTTTCGAGAGGGCTTTAAAAATTGGGTCCTTTGAAGGGAGCAGTAGGAACATATGAAAAAAGTAATTTCATAATCGATCTACCATTTAACCCGATCAGAAGATAAATGTACTCCAAGCTACTCATGACGAATGAATACAAACCATTAGAAATAAAACACCAGTTTGCACACAAAAAACTCTTAGCATGGAAAGTTAGTGGGAAATGCTTTACACAAGCTACATATTACCCCAAACACAACTGACTGTCTTCTGCAAGAGCCTCACCCACAGTAGTAAACACAGGCACGTGTAAAATGACTGCTTTGGGAATGCACTCAGTGGCTCTGGCCCTTTTCTGTTGGAAAGGTGACTCCCTCTGCTAACACATATGCATTCAGCTACTGGAGAGCTGATCTGAGGACAGGCAACACAACTGCTGCTCATCTTCTCTAAGCTTAGCAGTGTCACTGAACAAAAACATTGATCTGGCAAGGCCACCCCTTAGGATGTACGCCCTGAGAGGTACAAAACATTCCCACGCATAAGGTGCATGTTGAGACATATGAATGACCTGTTGCACACAAATACGCCCTTTTCTTTTTCCATTATCGACTATTGACTGATTTTCAGCTTCAAAGAGTAGGCTTCCTTTTAAAGGGTCCACATTCACGACTCACTATTCAAAACAGGAAAGTGGGAATTATCTATGAATAAAATCAGAGTCGATATTGTGAAAAGACTTGGATTCATTCCTGTGCTTGACAGTAAATAGCGTGCAAATGTTCCTCAAGGTGAGACTTAAGCAGCCACAGTGCTCTGTCAGTGTACTGCCAGTCATATAAGGATTTGTTCATTGTTAGATGCTGACCTTCAGACTATCTAAAGGATACTATTGCACCGCCTGCCAAAAAGCTAATGCTTCTTCATCGTGGCTCAAAGGAGCATATGTCCATGGAAAAAACTGTCTCAGCGCAGAGGTCAGTACCGCTGATGTTTTTTCTTTTTCTTTATAAAGGTCTTAAAGGATGTCTGTACCTACAAAGGGGCATGAACTGTATTTATCCTGACAGAGTTTGGCTCTACACTGATGTGGGCCTCCGTCTGTTGACTATATCGCAAGAAAACAGGCAGCAGAGCAGGTAGTGACTTGACTGTGCTACTCTGTTATCCTCTGCCATGATGCTCTTCACCCAGTAGATGGCACTACTCACCCCAACGCTGCTTGCATCTCAGATGACTACAGAAGGTGCTGGAGCAAAAGGAAGGGTTGTCCACTGCAAATCTGACCACAGTTCTTCATGAAGTCCTGCTTACATCATTACTCAGTTGGCTGTCAAACAGTGTCGTAGACTTTCGTTTAATTACCTGAAAGATAAATTGATACAAATGTTGACGTCCAATTCCATTCATAATAATTATGGCAAAATGAAATGTTATACAAGGATTACGTTTGTAGGCCTTGAATCATGTTATATACTGTCTAATTCTGTATCATATAATATAATATTCTGGATTGCATGCCAATGCATTGGAGTAAGTTCAAGTGGTCGCATCTCTCCGAACCAACCCAACTTAAGAGAGGCTGAGGTTTCAAATGTCTCTTTAAATTAATACTAAAGCACGTCAAATGTGTCATAGACACGTAAAACCATTAGAGCTATTCCATGTGATGCAATTCATCAGCTTCAGCTAGTTGGGCCTGTCCATGATGACACTTAACTCATTCAGTCAATAAGAGGCAAGGGGGAAACATTGGCTCAATAACTTTTTTCTTCATATAGTCCAAGATTTATTCCCTCAGCTCCAATAACATTAGACCTCATAGCTTTGCTAACCTCTTACCCACAAATTGGATTTCTTCTTCCAAGAATGTTTTGTTTCCCACATTTGTCAGGCCTTTCTTTAATCAAATATATTTACTCTTCATTATCGTAATTGCTCTGTGGATGAAACTAAGCTGACCACGGCAGATTTAATTAGCCCACTTTAGATAATGCAGTGGTACTAGGCAGATTCAGGCGGAACATTTTTTTTCACAGTAAAGAGTTATAGTGTAATGAATGAAGAAGACAACCGCGCTCCATAGACTCTTTTGATGACTCTTGAATACTGAGATTTCATTAACTATGAAACGATGCAAATCTCTTGATGCTGAAAGGCTTCCAAAAGAGGCAGGAAGGGAAAAAAAATAACATGTTACTCTTGTAGTCATAGCAGCGTATCTGAAAAGTGGAAACGCAAATGTTCACAGTCTGCTGTTATTGTTTTTCGCATGAATCACATACTGTCACTATTACTATTACTTACTCTAAAAACTTCACAGTGTTTGCATGCTCTGATTTTTTTTAGTTTAGCCAAGAGGAAAAGCCAACAGACTGTTAATGAAATCTACCCACAGTGCAACTCTTCACCAAAGCCTCCTTTCTTAAGTTCCTCCAGGCCACTCTCTCCTGCTCCACGGACTCATGACTCTCAACACAGCACTCCACAATATTGCACGAAACCTTTGCTGGGTTGGGCGCTTTCAAAAGAATATAAAGAAACTAATTGGTCCGTGTAGCTTCAGCCCCTCATTCAGTGCTATGCCTTGGAGTGCAGCATGCCACTCTTCAACCCATTAACGGTAGTCCGCCTGGAGACCTTCACATTAAAAAAAAACACATCCTGGATAAAGGCAACAGTGGTTGTCCAAAAAAGTGAGTCAAGAGGTCTCTTAACTGGTTGTCAGGAAGGATGGGGGGAAAGTCAGCCTGTAGGATTATTTCTTCCTAATTAATGAGTGACTTTTAATATCAGGCCACCTCAGGGAGGTCTTGACAAAAGTCAGGCCCTGACACCTCCTGAGACCCTTATTCAATCTCTGAATATGAAATAATAGGGTAGGCCGGCAAAAGTGTGAAGACAGAGCCACTGCCTACCAGGAGGTAATTACTGGAAGAAGCACAGACCGGACCTTGAGACTCATTCCCAGGCCTCCTCTCCAGGCTCATGGACAGGGAAAATTGATGGAGCCCGTTGTTAAACATACTTTTTAATTGAACATGGCTTGCAGATGGTTTTAAATGACGGTCGAGTTCAGTTCCGTGATAGAGAGCATCTGGCGAAGCTGCCTGGAGCAGAGATTTCTGTCTGGTTTGTAAGTTCGCCAGTCCAGTGGTCAAGCTTCACAAGAAGTTAAAGAGAAGATATCTGATTGTCCCTTGCCTATGTTTCCCCTCCTTGTTTTGATTGCCAGCTGGGAAGATTTACTTACTTCGCACAAATGTGTGGTAAATCATTTAATTCTTCCATTCAGCCACAGGCAGAGCATGCAAATTAATTCCTTACTTCTATCCAAAGACAAAAAAAATACTAAAAGTTACAACACTATATTTTCGCAAGTTAGGCGCAAACAATCTAATGTAATCCGTGGCGACACTGAACATTTTCCACCACAAGCCACAGGGAAAAAAAAGGAAAAACACACAAGGAACGACGACGCTCCAGTCTGGCAAGTAGCACGGAGATGAAATTTAATCTGGTCTGTTCCCGCCTCTCCCCTCTAGGGCCCCGCACTCAGCTCCAAGAGAGCTCAAAAGGCAGCTCTGCATTTCAACTCAGAGTACGGATAAGACAGAAAGCATATGGATTTAATAAACGTGCAATATGTTTTGATTTCGATGTATCAAAGAAATACAGATGCTGTCGATTCATGTAAACATGGCTGTGCTCTACAAACCTGCTGAAAAGATGGGGTGGCATGTGTGCTAAAGTAGTTACACTGTCTGCTGTTACAGCAACCAACAGCTACAGACTTTGTGAATAGTTAGTGCTCCAGTTTCCAAGTCAAACAAGGTCATTGCTCTACTAAAGTGCAAATGGAAAGACATAAAAAAAAAAAAAAAAGATACTGCCTTCAGTGAGAGGATGGACAAACAACAATTATTTTCTGAAAAATGTCAGATATGGACTAACACTGCCATCTGCTGATTGTCTAGGACAGTACATGACCATTTATATCTGAAATTCTATGGGAAGTGTTACTGTAAAGATGCCAAGAGATTGTATTTCCTCAAAACAAATCATAATGTAAAATGAACCAATTAATAACTTTAATTTACGTGTTATGGTTAAATAAGTGGGATGTGTTAAAACACAACCAGTGGGCAAAGATGGCTATTGGAGTTCATAATAAAAAAAGGAACATTTTCCTGTTTATGCAAATAACATCTAAAACAGTTTTTAAGTTTGTTAAGCCTGTGGATATAACCTACATATTGAAATCAGTCAACTGAAAGACAAACGACTGTAGGCCCATATGGCAAAGCTAAGTTGCATTAGCCTACTATGCTAATACTACTATTTGCAAACAAATCAGAATATTCAAAAACTCTAATTCCTGTTTTCGACCGTGTTTTGTTGGCTGTGTTGCGCTGTCTAACGACCTATTGCTGTTACAGTAAGTGGACCCTATCTGTGTGCACTGCCAATTTGAAACTCAAGAGGTCACTGTACCCAAATCATTGCAAAGTGGGCAATTTAGTGCAACGAGGAACTATATAGGCTACATACACGTTAAAAGAACATATATACAAACCTTGTAGGCCTATTGTATGTTTCCCCATGAAAATAAACCTGGCAGCAGAATTCAAGGGAGAGATTTTCCAAAAATGCCACCGATGTAGGCCTAAAAGCTGTAGGCCTACTATATCACCTTTGGATATCACTAATATAAACTGGGATAGAAAGGCCAAGATTTCTATGGACTATGACACATTCCTGGGGAAATGCATTTAATAAATCACTGAATCCTACATTATACAGGACATGCCTGGTCTGGCTTGAAATATAGCCTAGGTAGGGCATACGTCAAGTCAATTAGCAGATGGCACACTGCGGTTTCTCGCTTTATATCCGCTATGAATAAAAGGTCATTGTAAAATAATTCAACTTACCACAATGTCTGAAAGTATAACGTAAGCCTACATCAGACAGAAAAGTTACATCTCCTGTCCGTATGCCTTGCCTTCAGACAATTATGTAGTGTGAACTGTTATCATCATCTGAACTCGGGGAGACGCATGGACATGCCCCAACATGACCTCAGCATCGTGCACACTTTCGCAGCATCCTTCACATGAGCAGTGACGTCAAGACACAGGGTGGTAATGGTGTCAGTGATATATGTGACCCTGTAAAGCGGAACCAGTCGTTTCGGTAAAATTTAGTAAATTAAGTTATTGTGCTCACGTGAACGGCCATAAACTAAGCTTTCAAACGATATGTATATCGAGGGTATTACACAAACTATCGCTAAGATAACCGCATCCAAAGTTGACATGGTTCTCCTGTCATGATATGCCAGAAGAGGAGAAATCACCTGTTTAAGCGGCACGTGCACAACGGGAATGACAGCAAATGTGTTGAATCTTCGCCGGGTTTAACAGTCAAAACGTAGGTTTTTCAGTGAAATGCGTTCACGATATGAAACTGTAGACTGTATACAGCCGAATTATGCGAAAACGTGAAATTCAACATTTTAACCCGTTTGTTATTGTTGATTTTCTCAAAATAACGATGTGCGCAAAACGACTGATTTCGCTGTGAATGGTCACATATTTGCCTATTTACCAATGCTATTATGTCGTTGTTAAGTAGTTCTAGTCAGCTCACTGGGTGTAGGCTAACACAACAGCTTTATGAAACCGCCTAATTCAGTCCTGAAAAAATCAGTGTCATACATATTTGCCTGGCATATAATAGCCACAAATATTGATATTGTTTATATTTATATTGTCATGCTAATGTTAGGAATTTACTGTGGGCCAATAAACCTCTATCCTGAGTTAAGCATTCCTGCCTTAGGGTTTGATATGGTTTCATAGCCTATTAGCCACAGGCACGGGGCCTATTCAAGCAGAATAAAGTTGTCTCGTGATTAGGCTACCAGTCCTTTGTAGAGCAGCGTGCAAATGATGCTTTCCTTGACTGGTCCATGTCGAGTAGCTTACTTCAGTTGAGCTGTGGATGTAAGAGGCTTAGGACAGGGAAAACTTTTATGCTTTAGCTTAGTGTGGCAGTCTCATGATTTGACTTTTTGTAGTTCCAGAGTTAGCGTAGGCAAACTAATTAGATAATGAATAAAAACGTAAGTAATCACAAGAAAAACAGAAAAGACATTTTCTTATATATTTTCGCATTCGTGCTATTTTTGTATTGCTCGGTACAAATACTGTTCTATATTTCAAAGTCGTATCAGCATGTGAATTCTCCAAGAGTACGTCGGGATACTGGTAAGAAACAATTTGATAGATAAATAGCCTATGTGAAACCACTGTGGCGTAGGCTACAGTAGACTTCAGAGCTAATTATGTTCCATTTGTTTGAATGATCGAAAATTACAATTCTGAATGTTATCCACTCCAGAACTGTGTCATGGGCTTGAAGTGTCATTGTCTTGCATGAACTGATGGTGAATAACTTGCATGTTTTATTTCAGAAAATGAAACAGAGTGCGTGGCCCCCCAGTCGTCGGAATTCCCTGATGGGTTTTTCACAGTGCAAGAGAGAAAAGATGGAGGGCTTATTATATATTTTATGATCATTTTCTATATGCTTTTGGCTATTGCTATAATTTGTGATGACTACTTTCTGCCATCCCTTGAAGTCATCAGTGAGCGTAAGTGGTCATTTCTTGAATGACTTGTTTTTTGATTACAATTGTTTTTAGTTGGTCAGCCCTAAGTTATGCACTGAAAATGTTGTAGCCTACTCTGTTATACTATTTTACAGGTCTTGGGCTCTCACAAGATGTAGCTGGAGCGACATTCATGGCAGCTGGAAGCTCAGCTCCAGAACTAGTTACAGCGTTTCTGGGTAAATAAACCTGTGATCATATCTAACTGTGATGTTTTATTTTAAAACTTTTCAAAATGTCGTTTTAGTTGTGTTTTTATGTATTTCAGTGTATCAACCAAGTAACAACATGATAAAAAAAAAAATGTAATGATGCACAGAAATTCAGTCATAAATTAAAATTTCTCACAGGTGTTTTTGTCACAAAGGGAGACATTGGGGTCAGTACCATTGTGGGATCAGCCGTTTACAACCTCCTTGGTATTTGTGCAGCATGTGGACTCTTAACCGCTGTGGTATGTAATCTTCCATGAAAGGTTTGCTTAACCTACCTTGTACTGTACATGAAATGACCAACTGAACAGGTAGCCTGTTCTGTTCTGGGTCAATTGCAGACCCATCACCTGAGTCGTGTAGTAAAGATACAGCACTACACAGAGCTGAAGTATTTTGTTTACAATGTCCAGGTGGGGCGACTCTCCTGCTGGCCACTGTTCAGAGACTGTTTGGCTTATGCTATAAGCGTGGCTGCTGTAATAGCAATCATCTCAGATAACAAGGTGTACTGGTGAGTACCTTAGGAAACATCATTTCCTCAATATAACCACAACACTGTCAGGAACAGTAGCATTGCTGCCGCATACTGTACAAACAAGGGACATTGACTTTGGTCCTGCTGAGTCATGTATCATTAAAGGGATAATCCGGAGTGAAATGCAGTTTAGATAAATTTTTCGGACTATTGGGAGTACATACGTTGAGTTGACACCAAAATCATGTCATTCGGATGTATTTTGAATAGTCCGAAAAATTGATCTAAAGTGCATTTCACTCCGGATTATCCCTTTAAGCAATTGCACTTTTGTCAGTATATTTCTAATCTCTTGTAGTATTCCATCTTCCAAACCATAAAAGCTCTGTACAATTAATGTCAGACATCTTGTAGTAATTGCACATGCCCTTAAAATTAGCTTACCGTTCTAAAATGCTTTATTTCTCTGTTCCTTGAATAGCCTTGTGATAACAAAAAGTTTTTTGTAAACTTTTTTGTAGTAAATCAAAATGCTATCACAGTGACCATCATGTTGTTGGTCTTTTTCCAGGTATGAAGCAGCTTCTTTACTTCTTGTGTATGGGGTGTACATAGTCGTGCTCTGCTTCGACATCCGAATCAGTGAGTATGTGCTGCGCAAGTTCAGTCCTTGCTGTACCTGTGTGGCCAAAAACGCTGAGGAGCGCAGCGAGCAGCAGTCCTTGGTGGGATGGCAGGACGACACAAGCCTCCGCCTGCACCGCAGATCCCGGACAGACAGTGGAATCTTCCAGGACGACTCGGGATACTCTCACCTCTCCCTCAGTCTTCATGGACTAAATGAAATCCCAGAGGGTAGAAGGCACATAATGATTCACTTTCAGTGTGACAGTTTAAATTATGGATTGGTCTGCATGAAATTATTTACAGCCCTTTTGTGGTTATAAATTATTAACTGTAGTTAGGTCTGCCAAAATTGATAATAGATGTGCCTCCCTACCCATAAAATGGAAGTACTAAAAAAAAAAAAAAAAAAAAAAAAGGAAATTTGTAATCGTAACATGGTAATTTAACATCCCAATACTGAATTCCACTACTGTTTCATGGCAGAGCACAAGAGCGTTTTCAAGATGCCTGAGAATGACCTGAAGCGTATCCTTTGGGTGCTCTCCTTGCCGGCCATCCTGCTGCTCTTCCTGACCATTCCGGACTGCCGCAGGCGCACCTGGAAGAAGTGGTACATGATCACCTTCTTTATGTCAGCCGTGTGGATCTCTGCCTTCACTTATGTGCTGGTGTGGATGGTTACTGTGGTAGGTAAGGAAAAAGTAATCATTTTAACTTTATAACACTTACTTAACTTTGTAACAATACATTTATGTTTATATTACTGACTGTGGGGAAGAGGATTCATATTACCCATTAGATTTTGTTTTGTAAACATTTTTTCTTTGGAGATATGTCATGTTGGGAAAACCAGAGTATAATGCAGAAATCAAATTGGCTTGAAGATTCAATATTTTGAATGGTAGACTAAAGCATGAGAGCAGCGGGCCATGCAGAGTAGTCACATGCTGCACTGGCTAATTCCTGAAATGCCGAGAGTTTGTATCCCGGGGAGATTAGTGTAGCCCCCTCATCTCGGGGTAGACGTGACTCTCCGCCAACACAGGATTAAGGTCTATTTTGCCCTGTGGGTTACCATGAGAAACCATGTGATGCTCGCAGAGGTTGTGGAGCATAATAGGATTATTATCCTGCTGGTTGTCATAAAAGTCTCACATGAGAAAAGGAGGAGAGTAACCATTGTAAGCCCACTGAATGGACCGCCCAGGTACTACGACTCTCTTGCCCCCAGGAAAGCGTGATGGTCACTGAGCACATCCTGAATGCGGTTGGCCCCAGGGCAGCATTCTTAGTTTTATCATGAGGCACAGCTCTCCACGTAGAGCCTCTTAAATCCCATAGGCTCATTCCCATTAGCTAAAGCATTGCGTAAATGATCTAAGAATGCATTAAGAATACATTACGGATAAGTCCTTGTCGTTGTCATTTCTCTTAGGGGAAACACTTTCCATCCCTGACACGGTAATGGGCCTCACTCTGCTTGCTGCTGGGACAAGCATTCCAGACACAGTGGCCAGTGTCATTGTAGCCAGAGAAGGTGAGAGTATAACTGAGATAGTTTGATTTGTTTGTGGTTGAAAAAGTAAGGGTTCTCAGATGTACTCTCCCTTTTTCTCAGGCAAAGCAGACATGGCCATGTCCAACATCGTGGGATCTAATGTATTCGACATGCTCTGCCTGGGTCTGCCATGGTTCATCAAAACCGCATTTGTGGACACTACCTCTCCAGTGGAAGTGAACAGCAGTGGTCTGGTGTTCACAGCTGCCGCTCTTCTCTTCTCCATCGTCATACTTTTTGTGACGGTACACGCTAACGGATGGAGACTGAACTGGAAGCTTGGAGTCGTTACACTGTTTTTCTACATTCTCTTTGCCACTCTGTCCATTTTGTATGAACTGGGAATTATCGGTAACAACCCCATCAGAACATGCAATGACTAACTGATTATCCAAAGCTATTGACCAAACTCAGGAATCGCTGGACAATTTGAAGAGGCCTGACCTGCTAGGCCTTATCTTGCTTCTCAAAGGGAGTCAGTCTTGGAAGACCAAAACTGATAAGCGTTTATGATCCCTTTATACAAGCGACAGAAAGAGGAACACAAAATAAAATGGGAAACAAAAAAAAAAATTCCACTCACTCACCTCTCATTTGTCTGGGTATGGCCAATGGTTACGGAAAACTACCACCTCAAGGTATATAAATAGCTTAAGGATCTCTCATAACAGTTTATGATCTGCAAATTCACCTTAAGTAACAAGCACACTTTGATCTCACAAAGAAGGTTATGAACACTCAAGTTTAAAAATTAAAAAGTTTATTTTGTCATTCAAATAAACCGGTGGCCCACAAATTAAAAAGGGTTTACAAAAAAGTAAAAGGGGGAAAAAAATCACGGTATATAAACAAACCTTATACACATCCAGGTACTGAGGCTGGTGGTGTCATTCACTGAGCATGTGGTACAACAGCAGAGACTTATGGAAATGTGTTTTTAAAACAAAACAAAAAACAGGGTGATGGGTGATTATTGTTACTACGATGTTTTAGGCGTTTCGGTCAATGCGAACATCGACTTCACGGCCATTAATTTTGGTGCCATTCATCAACCGACAGGCCGTATCTGCACTCTCTGGTGAGTCAAAGCGAACGGTACCGCACCCTTTCGACTTCCCATTCTCCATCTTGATCTCTGCAAACATCACCTGACCTGGGATTCACATCAAAGGCAGTAGTCAGTGCAACTGAACCATGTGAACCTTTCAAAGCTAAAAAAAAATATCAAAGATGACTCCCAAAGTATTCCATAACAATCCATTTCTTCACTTACCACAATGGCTGAATTTTTCCTTCAGTTTCTGCCAGGTAAGGTCATAAGAGAGCTAAAATACAAAAACAGGAAAAAAATTTATAATTCACAAGTCTCAAATCTAGAATACCAAGTGTTTGACAAGGAAATAAATGAAAAGAGATTAAAACCGATGCTTACATTTCTCACAAATATCTGACATCCGCCCTTTGATCCGGATCCCCTGTCGGACATTCCTCCGCCCATGTGACCAGCACCGCCGCCGAAGCCGCCAAAGCCGCGGTTCATGTCCATGCCGCCGCCCATCCTGTCGAAGCCGGCGCTCATGCGCTCCATGCCCATGTTACCCATCCCACCGCCTGTGCCAGAGTCAAAAGTGTCATTCACCCAGCGAGCTCTTAGAATGAGAAACTTCATCTGAACAGGTCATGGTTTTTAAAAAAGGTGGTAAGGAAATGAGTCAAAGCAAATGTGGTTGTAGGGTGTTGTGGGGGGGAGAGAATGGAGGGTTAGCGGTGAGAGTGTGATGTACCTAAACCAGACCCCATTGGACCCATGCCAGCATTCCCCATGCCTCCGCCCATGCCTCCGCCCATGCCTCCTCCATAGCCTCCCATCCCTCCGCCTGATGAAGAGAACGCACTGGCAGTCAGAACTCGTCAGCAAGCCAAGAGACAGGCCCCAATCCATACACACTTCAAACAGAATTAAAAACAAAACAACAACAACACACACCATTCCGCCCACACTGAATGTCACAGCGACAACACCAACCAAATCAGACTGTTGTAACATCTCCCCACACGGTCATACTTTTCCCTAATGGTTTATTTTGATGAAAGAATCCATCATGCTGGACATCTGAACAAATCAATAGCAAATCAGGACTTTGATACCACAAGATAGTACACTCTGTTCATTTCCTGACTCAATATATTTGACCATGGATATTTGCAATCTGCCCAGCTCCACTATACACCTGACTGCAGGGAGATGTAACCGTAAGTGAAGAGAGACCCTAAGACATCTCTGTCAGATTTTCGGTTTGTAAATGGCCTTGTCACCACAACCTCTATGGGGCTGGAGTCGTGAATCCTTGCAAGAAGAATTCTGACAAGCAGTGAGCTTAAAACAAAAAAATGCACACAATCTTGCCTCTTAACATTATTAACCTGGAGTCAAGCATTTTGTTATCTATTTGGTCTATGCAAACTTAAATGAACACATCAAATTCAGACTCATGCGGCTTGTCTTTTAAAAGCCCTTCAAACAGGCATGCTCCTAATTAATGAAAACAAAATGACTGATGCAGAGGAGCTAAGAGCTGAGAAACATCCTCACCTAGTCCAAAGGCATCACCGAAGGGACGATTCATTGCCATGTCATTCCTGCCAAAATCACGATCCATTCCCATACCAGACCGGTACATGTCTACAGAGGAGTAGATACAAGAAGACATTTCTTTCTTTTTTTCTTTTAAAAAAAAGGCCTGATTCAAATCTGAGAGGACTCTTATCAGAATGACTGGTGCAAAGCCATCGATATCTCAAAGTTGCGACACTACCATTGACTCCCGTGTACAAACAATGGCTTTAACATGGAAGTCAACGGCTGTCGCAACTTTGAGATATCGATGGCTTTGGACTGGTGCATTTCCATACCTCCCATCCTTCCCATGGGACCCATGTCACGGCCTCCGAAGCCACCCATACTGCCCATGCCATCCATGCCCCCGAATCCACCACCCATTCCTGAGGGAGCAAAGAAATGGCATTGTACAAATGGTCAATTAATGGCACACACAAAAAGGGGCAATATACCCTGAATTGTCCTTTTTCTGTAAATGACAACTTCATTGTGTGACTCACTGGACTAAACCCAAAACCTGCAAGTAGAACAGATTGAGGGAAATGTGGACATAACAAATACAGCCATTTGTTGTTGTTGTTGTTGTTGTTACATTTTGGCAATGTCATTTACTTTGATGTGTGTGCCAAGACAAAGAGCAATCAAAGTATCCTTCATCTCACCTCCCACTCTGTTCATTCCATATCCTGGACCATCCATCCCTATTAACAGAGAAACGAGTTTCACTTTCTTTGACCTCAATGGAAGGGATAGACTGGCCATGAACATTATAGGGCAACAAACATGGGTAAATGTATACCAGAGTTGTTTACTAGTAATTGACCAGAGACCTGGCATTTGCTTTTGGGAACATCTCTGTCTCAATCACACCGTCTTATCTTATCTTGTCCAATTATCAACAACTAAACTAGGTTGGAGTCATTGTAACCTCAAACTCGGCCATCTTGATTAAACAGTAACTTGCACACTGACTGGTGTGTTAGCCAAGAGACTGCAAAGGACAGCTTTTCTTCATTTGTAGAAGTAGCTTCAAGTTTCAAGCCCATGACATTTTCTAATTAGAACTCGAAGACTTATTCTTAATGGATTCTCATTCAAATGGATCTAATTAGGATTTAGTGTATGTGTTTTATCTGAAATAGAAATTCTTTTTAAAATAAAACTGGAATATTGCAAACACAATAAGATTGCCCAAACTAGTTAGCAACAGCAACTAATCAGTTTAGCAACAGCAGTTTCCTATTCAAAATCTCTCATTGTCTCTCAGAGAGCAGACAAAGAACAACTGAGGCTGAAAGTTTGAGCATGACTGTAGGAGTACCTCCAGGTCCCATGGCTCCCATTCCTCCTCCTCCTCCTCCTCCTCCTCCTCCGCCTCCTCCTCCTCCACTGATTCGGTTGGCATTTATTGGCTGACCACCAGGGCCAAGACCCATACCGATGCCTCCAAGACCCCCTGTGTGCACAAAGATTCAATGTATTCAAACCAATTCTAATGGGACAACTGCTCATTTGTAAACAGGCTGATAAAAAGGAAATACCCACTTGGCAACTGAGGCGATTTCTCTGCTGGACGAAAATCATCAATGGGAAGAGACTTATCATCCTGCAACACAAATACAATCATGACACACACGCCTTAACGCAACACTTAGGCATCACTGACAAACACACAATAATAGAAATCAATCAAAACTTTTTACTCACAATTTTGACATGCATGGGCCGGTCAAACAACATTTGTCCATTGAACATAGCTTTAAGTCAGAGTCAAGGTAAGTACACAGATTAAGGCAGAGAGAGAGGAACAAATCTAAAATCTAATGGATTTAACGTTAAACAGTTCTTGGTGTATTTAGTGGTTAATAATAGATATAAAATAAGAATAGATATGCTGTTTCGCAGTCCACAAAGCACATATTCCCCTAAAGTGTGCTTAATGTAGAGGTAGGCAGGCACGTTAAAGCTTTGAGTTTCTCTAAAGGATACAGACAGCTTGGACAGCTTCCAAAGGTTGCTGAAAAGTGACCGTTCCCATTCCACGGCTCTTCCCATCCTTATCTTCTTTAACGTCAGCCCTTTTCACCGTCCCAGCCATGCAAAAGACTTCTCTGAGTTTCTTCCAACCCACTTTGAAATCAAGCTGGGCAAAAGAACATAAAAAGAAACGGATGTCAAGGGTTATCTTTTGATTGTAAGCAATCAATTTGACAAATTATGAACAAAATCAGATTCAGGATGACCAGTCCACACTGTGATCACAATTATGTCTTACAGCAGTGTGTTTTCTTCCTAATCTACACATGCTGGCAGTAATGATTGGTGGAATACTAATGGAGTGATGTACAAATTATACAGAGCCATCAACATCAATTAGTTGTCAAGTTGCAATCTAGCCACATAAATGCTTGTGTTCACTTACTTCCACAATGTTAAGTGATGGCAAAGATAATAGTGACCAATGACCAATCATTTCCGTGAAATGCATACGAGAAGCCACAGGGCAAAAATGAAAAGAAAAAAAGAGAGACACAGTAATGCTACTCACATTGGCGACAAAAACAGTAGAGCCCAGCCTTCCTCCCTGGAGGCCATTGATGATCTCAGGGGGGATGTTGGGGTTGTTGGCGATGGCGGGAGGGATGTTGATTCCGGGAGCGCCATCTCCGCCCCGTCCTCCACTACGCAGGAGCACCCGGCGCGCATGCTCCCCCTCAGGGTCCTAAAGCACCACAGTGGCAACACAGGTCAGAGGTCGGGTTCCAGCCCCGGAAGACTCTTCTCCTTCCAAAGGAAAGCATACCATGAAAATACTACATACCTCTTTGATATTGAGCGGTCTGCCATTCAGATCATGCTTGTTCATGACCTCGACAGCTTTCTTCACAAACTCCTCATCTTTAAACTCCACAACACTGCAGGGAGAGAAGTAATGATTAAAACACTGCATCAAATGTCAGCCCAGCCTCTGACATGTTCTTGATGGATGAGATAATAGGATCTTACCCGCAACCCTACGGGTGAGACATTGGATGATCCAAACAGCACCAAATCAATCCAGAGGGACATAAATGATAAATAGTCACCGATGGAAAGTACAGACAAAATGCTTTCATTAGATTTTGAGTAACACAATGTAACCACATCAAATCCATTGACAATGTCTGATGATGTACAATGAAAAGAGAATTTTGAACACCAAAATACACATAGGAAAATATGTACTTTTTTTTTTTTGAGGACATAGTGGTCATGTTACATTACTTTTATCAACATTTATGGTGAGTCATAAAACAAATGGGACAGTACATTGTGAGAAGCTGTGGGAAGAAAGAAGTTATGAATTGCAAAAAAAGCCAATAATTTTCTCAAGGAGGTACTTAGTCAATTGAAAAGATACATGGCAACACTCATAACATCAGGTGTAACAAAACAAGTGCCATATTTGATGACAATCATCAATCAATGAAACACCTGCTAACAATTCACTTCATCTCTTATTGCCATTGACAAATTGGAGCTACCACTCTTGAAAACCACCAATTGAGAGAACTTCACAATAATACACTTAAATGTGCTTTTTGAGTTATGAATTTCAGATTAGTTTTCCAGTCACATTTGAGAGAAAAACCTCAACAAACCTCTACAAAGCCAACAACAGTGATAGGACAATTCCCTTCTAGTTTAAAAACAAATTCACATGTACATCGCCTGAGATATCTTTACCAGAAGGAACACAAAATGAAACTGCAGAGGGTATTTAAAACCTCGCGCAGCAAGTCGTCCACATCACTTACCCTTGACTTTCCTTCAGCATCCTTAAAGAGCTCCACGTATGTAACCTCACCGACTACATGAGACATACAAAGGGGGAAATACCAAAGAAAACAATGCATTTAAGATCACCAGTCTTCTCGTCAGTCGGCATTGGCACACCGCTACAGGTGGAGAAGCTCCATGAGAAAATCAACAAATGAATCAATCCAGACCAACATTCCACTACACACCACCATGCCGTACTGTTCAATTACTGAAACACCAATCAGCCAAAGACAAAGATCTAAAATCAGCATGGATACATTGAGCAGGTTGGTCAACAAGTTTCCAACAAGTCTTGGCACTGTATTAAAATGACCTTCCATCCCTTCAAAAAGCAAGCACAGCAAGACATTATTTGATTCGTCATTTCTCCTTACAAAAATCTACACAATTAGATGGTCAGAGCTACGACTTAAATGAGGTTACATTTTGGAGCTGTCAATAAATCTAGACCAAAGAAATCTTCATCAGGTAATTTCAGACCACAACAGATCAAAAGTCCTCCCATGAGGACCGTTGAAATAAACAACCAAGACTACGGTTTGTCTCTGCTCTACACTAGAAAATTCACAACATCACTACATCACAGAAGGGGGATCATTTGGAATGCTTCCCAATTTGTCACTGTAGGGGAGAGAGAGCATCTCTTGAGAGGGATGATCACACCTCTGGGTGCTTTACCTTTCTCTCGCATTAGATCTTTAATAGCCTGCCACTTCATATCATAAGGGATATTGCTAATGAACACTCGGTTTCTGTGAGCGCCCTTCTTGTCCCCTGGCCCTGAGTGTTTGTCCTTAGAGTAGGGATGATAACGATTTGATTTTCGGCCGCCAGACTTCTCTTTTCCTTCCAATTTGTCCTTGGGGACTTCCTCGGTTTCACTGTGGGGAGGAAGACAACAATGTCAATTCTTAGGTAATGTCTTAAAAGCTGATCAGAACTTTATTGCAGATATAGCTTAATTCAATAACCAAAAATAACATGCTTACTGAAAATAACTCCAGTAAAATAAAACGTTGTCTTTCAACGAGCACTGCAAGAGAAACTGTTGAACTCACCTGGCTTCTGTTTTGTTTGCAGTAAAGATCATAGCATAGGTTTGATGACCAACTTAGCGTAACGTTAACGTTCTAACTGCGTGTTGTTAAGAGGTGCATCACATTGTTGCTAATATCTTCAGCTCAAACTAAAAAACTAGTGGTGTAACCACTTATTTTACATAGACTCCGTTACAAGCTTAGATGCACAATATTTACGTTAACAATTTACATTTAACGACGTTTCTAAATAGCACTGAGCTATCGCTAACGTCGAAGTTAGCTAACAGGAACTAACGTTAACGCTTTCACGAAACGTCAATAGCACATTATTTCCATGCAAAACAACACACATGGGTAAAACCGGTGCACTTTTTGTCGTTCAGGGGTTGTTTGACTGTTGTTTATGACCACCGGGGTACCAATAACCAAAAACCTAAGTCCAATAGCCATGTAATTTATTTAGCATTGAACAGAGGAGTTTAGCTTTTAGCTTAGCATAAACTAGCTCTTGGCACTTTGTACTGGAGTCTTAGCTGCATTGTCGGATCGATATTTTGAGTTTGATGCATACTACCACCAGTGCCTAACAATCTGTATATTTTATATTACAGAAAGTTAGCAATGTTTCTGTAATTGCTATGGTGTGCAATTCGTTATAGCTAGAGGTAGATAATTTCCATTGCTGTGACTGAAACCATAAAGTATACATTCTCCATTTTAGCTTCTAGCCTTTAGCGGCCTGGGTAACGTTAGCTAGCTATGCTAGCTGACTTGTATAACACTCCCAGAATGGACAGAAAGAAAATAGTTAGGTTACGTTTTAACGCCATTTGTAGTCTCTTCGGTTGCTTCATCGTCTTGTTCTTGTTCTTGTTCTTGTTCTGTCTCGGCCTCTGGCTCCGGCTCTACCTCTGGCTCTTGCTCTTGCTCTGCCTCGGTTTCTTCCTCAGCTGCAGGGGTCGTTTCCTCTACCTTGATCTCAGAATCCAGTTCTACATCGGCCATGATTGCTTGTTTCTATCGTCGGAAAAAATGCCGCTTTGACTGCGCAGTTCAAAATTACAGACGCTCCCCCTCTGCACTGATGTTACTGTCGCGAGATTAAACGAGAAGAGGTCTATGAAAGGTCGCCTCTCTTGTTTCAGCCATCATATTGAAATGTTATATTACAAAATGTAACTGAAATAACTTGTGTCCCCAAGATTAGGCCTACTGTCTGAAGAGGTGGTTATTGTTGCATTTCAGAGGTGAAGAGGTGTTGCGTAGCAAATTAGGCTACGATAGATTGATTGATTGATAGACAGACAGACTACACTAGGCTATTGTCAGACAATATCTGACATTTTTCGTGTGTCCATTTCATATAGTAGGCTAGGCCTAGATCCGTTTGGAAAAGGACAGACAGGTATCACTAATGGGTAAGTTCAAGTAGCCTACACAAATGAAAAATGGTTTGAATTGCATTTAGGTCAATGAGAATGAAACCAGCTAAGAGGCTAACTGAAATAAAACCATGCCAATCTTTTGGGTATGTGTTGATGTGGGGTTATTTTAATTCCAAAGGCCAAGGGGACTTTATCAGAGTGCATAGTGTCCTGGATAGGCCTACATGAAATAACTGGAATTTAATAAAACAAATTAAAAAAAAACTGCTAGCCTCTATGGGAATTTTAACACATGGGTTAACGTAGGCGTTCCAAAACTTGTATTTATTTACAATACATTAGTCATTCACAAAGAAAATGTATGTCCATAAAGGTTGAACATGTTCTAATTCTGTAATTTAAAACATAAAGATCCAAAAGATGATTTTTTAATTCTCAACTTTAGCATGGGTTCCAGTACTTTTGGAGGGGACTGTATGTCATTGGAAGTAACATAATCTCACAACAAGTATCGTCATCACTTGGTATGGGAAATAGCCTACTGCAGTGCCTTAGTGGTGCGATCTGCCAAACGTACCATCAGAGCACCTCTTCCTACCCTGCAGGATAGATACAAGAAAAGAGTAGCCTATGTATCAAGCCCTAAGTATCGTAAAGGATTCCTCACATCCTGACCATGGGCTTTTCAAAACACTGAGGTCAGACAAACGTCTCTGCTCCCACCATCATGATTCTTATGTTCCAGACACACATAAATATACCCTACACTATATTACCAAAAGTATTGGGTCACTTGCCATGACTTGCATATGACATCCCATTATTAATCCATAGGGTGTAATATGAAGTCAGTCCACTCTTTGCCGCTATAACAGCTTCAAATCTTCTGGGAAGGCTCTCCACAAGGTTTAGGTGTTCATGGGAATTTTTGACCATTCTTCCAGAGGTGCATTTGTGAGGTCACACACTGATGGTGGACGAGGAGTCTCCACTCTAATTCATCCCAAAGGTGTTCAGTTGGATTGCGTTCAGGACTCTGTGCAGACCAGTCAAGTTCATCCACACCAAACTCTGTCATCCATGTCTTTATGGACCTTGCTTTGTGCACTGCAGAGTATGTTGGAACAGGAAGGGGACATCCCAGAACTGGGCTTGGCCCCTTAGATCCAGTGAAAGGAACTTGGAATGCTTCAGCATTAACCAAAAGATTTTGGACGATTTCATGCTTCCAACTTTGTGGGAACGGTTTGGGGATGGCCACTTCCTGTTCCAACAAATACGCTTCTGGAAGAATGGTCAAAAAATCCCACAAGCAGTTGAAACTGTTATAGCTGCAAAGGGTGGACCAACGTCATATTAAACCCTATGGATTAAGAATGGGATGTCACTTAATTTCACATGTGGCAAGTGATCCCAATACTTTTGGCAATATAGTGTATATTCCTACTGGCATGCTTCCAGTGACATTAAAGCCTGAAATATGCAGATATGACTTTGAAAAGGAAGGATAGGTGGCCATTACAATGAGCTTATTCACTAGTTCAACACAGGTAACCACTTCTGCATAGTTTCATGGGGAGCTGAAATGTATGTAAATGTATGTAATGTAGTGATTTTTTTGTTATTAAATATAAGGCAACAAAAAAGAGACAAAGTGAGAAAAACAATAAAGGTTAAAAAAAATGGAAGGCGTAACTGTGCGTTCAGACCAAGAGCGACCAAAGCTGCAAAATCGCCGGAAGTAATTGACTTTGAATGGGGACGAGCGACTACAGCGTCAAATCTTGGGCGACCAGAGCAACCAAAAAAAGTAAAAAACAGTTTAACTTTATGCAAATTAGCAAATTTCGCTTCGTCTGCGAAACGCTGACAACCAATCGGAATGCAGGCGTGCTTAGCTTGTGTGGATGTCATAAACGAAATTGAACGTTCAAATCTATCATGTCATGAGCGACTTGGGCGACAGAATTTCTTTTAGCCGCTGCATTTTACCGGCGTCAAAAGTGTCGAAAGGAAGGGGGTGGGAAACATGGGGATTGTTGCAGTATCCAAGCCTGTGTGTGCATGGTTAAAATTATGAAGTGTGAAACAGTTTAGGCTACAAAACCAATATTTCCTTCCAAGCAACTAACTTCTCAATTTCTTTTTAAAGTGCATCAGATTGATTTGGGTTTGAAGTACTGCCACATGTGCCTAGAACCTGTGTGTGGCCTGCTTGGCATGTGACTGAGGGGTTAATGTGATCAAACTCTGTTGAATGTTCTTATTTGACTGAAATGGGCTGATGGTTACATTATGGCTATTTTTGGAATGTGTTCCAGCTTTTGATATGTCAGGGCATAACGACCAAGCAAATTGATAAATTGATTAGCCTAGCTTTTTGAGCTGTTATGTGGGGTTTTTTTCAGTTATTCACACACTGCTTGATTAAAGTCACTGTTGCAATGACCTGTGAATGAATTCGAGACAATTTACCCTATATTATTTGTGTACATTTATGCAAAAATGTATGGGGAAAATACCATGTCTCTGCATGTAATATTGAAACTTATTCACTTTTTCATTGGCCTATGTACTTACCTTGTGACACTGAATTTCTGTCTTAATGGTGTTCTAGGCTTGTCATGCAGAGATTAGGCTAAGCCTAGAAGCATTTATAACAACTTCGTTAGTGTCAGAAAGTAATTTCATTGCTCCAAAGAACACGGTAAGGGTGCATGCTGTGGTCAGGGGTTTTCTTAAATGTATTGTGCAGTCTCAAGAATAGCCAATCCAGGTTTCCGACCTCAAACAAACAAGTTGAAGCTTCAGCATCTTACAGCACACTCTCTTGAGCACTTTTGCCAGGATTTTGCATCAGCATTTTCAAAAACAAAACCTCCATCCTCGTTGTGAAAACAGGTCATCTCACCTAATTGTTCCAAGGTGTAAGCAGCTTTTGCAACACATACCCCTTTAAGATCCTGTCAAAATGAAGAAAAGAGAACTGACATAATATTGTATAAAAGAAAAAATCTTAAATTAAACCCTTAGTCCTATTTTCAACAAACCGTTCAAGATAATTATGATGCATCAAACTGAGACGGGTGGATTTGCCGGTCTTCTCAAGAAAGTCCAATGTGAGCCCAAGTTTTTCCTGACAGAGATGAACACAGCTCTGCACCTGCTGGAAAACACTGTCACATATGCGGGGAGGAGTCATTTTGAAAATGGACAAATAAACATTGAGAGGAGAACACATTTCCTGTAAGCCACTGCTTGTAGTAACTGTGAGTATGTGACAGGAATATTATGACAGTGTGTGTTTCTATGATTGAAACATAAAAGCAGATTGTCTAACAAATGGTCATTAGACAGAAAGGGAGGAGTATTGTTGGGGGGGGGTTGTGTGTGCGTGTACGTGTGTGTATGTGTGTGTCTGAGAGAGAGAGAGAAAGAGAGTCTGTGTGTGTGTGTGTGTGTGCTTCCGCCGACAGAGAGAGACGGAATGATAATGAAGATGAGGCAGCCAGTGAGAAGCGCCGGGACTCTCGGAAAAGAGGCAGAGGCTGGGATTTCTGACCTTAAGACATCTGTGACTGGTGAGCCGGGCTGTGCAACATGCCACGAAAACAGTGTCTTTCATTCCCCCGACTAGCCTTTTCAAGAATCTAAGGACTGACCGCACAATTGAAGTGGAGGGGTGGGGGGGTAGTCTCCTGCAATTAACTGAGAGGGCTTATGGAGAAATCAATACAGCCTCCAGTATTCTCCTAACAAAATATTGCCACATCTCAGCAGAATCACAAGCAACAGGTTTGTGAAGATTAAGTCGAAATGAAGGTGAGTGCCATTCAATTCCCCTCTCTGCTTTTTCTTGTTCTGCCTTCTTTTTTGAACACATTTCTCATCTGTAAACATAGCATCTGTCTCTTGTCTCCCCTGCCGCCACCACCACCACCTGCTGCTCCTCGTAGCCTGTGGCTTCCACAGTGCGGCTCTCTCCGATTCCTCTCTGCCTCTGAGGGAGTCAGGATTCATTCATTATGTCTCTTCATATCATTTTCCGTCATCATGCATCCTCTCGTCCACGTGCCTCCCGTTCTGGCGTAATGACACCGCCGCAATCTGAGTCTGAGTGCCGCTCGCCAGCAACAGGTACGAAGAGCTTTTCCTCTTTCTCCTGATGATACCAAAAGCTATCCGTAGTGGGCATTTTCGGTGACAAGGGTAATAAGGAACCGGGAGACATTCCAGTTGGATTGGAGCCACATTTGACATTTGAGGATATTGAATGGAATACACACATTGCAGACTTCTGTGTTGTTGCGGTTCACTGTCTGTCCTGTTGAGCTATTTGTGTTTCCTTTGAGTGTGCTCTCTATTTTTGACAAATGTGCAACCAGTTTTCTTGAGTGCTTAAAGATTATACAGTACAGTAAAACCTTTGCCGCAATACCATGGGTAAAGGGGCAAGGTTGATGATGTTTGATTAGATATTCACAAATCATTGTGTAATTTTTGTCGTGCCAAGTACATTATCCTTACTCAACTGTACCTTGCTGATAACATTTCAAGGTTCATGCTTATGATTTTATAATGGATTAGTAATGATCAAATTGTTATCTCCCATCTGCCTTTATGTCTGAGGTTACAAAACCATTTTTGTAAAAAAAAATTCTAAAAATACATACCAGTGGCATTACAACATCACCATGACCACAGTAGTTGAATCCCTCTCTGTGTTTCTCTCTCAGGGTAATATGCAGGCTATCCTGTCTAGCCTGATCTCCACCACAGGAAGATGAGCAGCCACTACAACCATTCTCTGGCGGCGATCAGTGGGAATGACAGTATTGCTCATTCTCTGACACTGGAGCAAAAGACGGCTTTTGCATTTGTGGGCATGCTCCTGGTGTTTTTGGGTCTTCTCATAGTGAGATGCTTCAGGATTCTGCTGGACCCTTACAGCAGCATGCCGTCCTCTAACTGGGGAGACGGACTGGAAGGCTTGGAAAAAGGGACCTTTGAATATGCCCTGACATGAGCCAACGCCCCTCCCCGTTGATTCTTACCAATGCCACTCCGAGGGCCTCTCACTCCTCCAGAATAGCCTTGCCAAGCAGCTTTGCCACCAAATATGCTGGGGTGTGAAAGCGTGACTCCTGGATATGTACTGAGTTCAGTAATCGTCATCAGGCACTTTTGTTATGGTTTGGCGCAAGCATCTTGTCACCTCACTGTCCTTTTGGAGCCTGACAGTTGTTGTTGCCGGAGGTGCCACAGAATACAATGATGGAAAACAGAGAGGAAGTCTCAGGGAATTAAAGACTGGCTCTTTGAAGATGAGTTGAAGATTTTGGACATGGACTTCAGAGATTTGCACATGTGGTTGACCTGTTTTGCACCCAGTGGCAGATAAGGGTTTATGTCTATATGTTTTGTAAGCATTCCAAGTGCAATCTTATCTTGTGACGTTCTACACACCTTTCTTCCAGGTAGCTGCTGTATTTAGTGAAGATCTGGATCATGAAAGCATTTGTGGTGTCTCATTGTTTTGTATGTTACAGCCTGACAGATAGTGATAGTGAAGTATAGATGTAGCACTGTTGAACACTTTGTCTTACTATGTGAAATTGAAGCAAAAAAAAAAATGGTGTCCAAGTTACTTGTGAGTATATGGTGATTGGGAAAAATCATTAGAATATAAAGAAATATCTCAGACATAAGGAAGGGTATGGAATTTTCCTGAGATTTTATTAGCTGTTTTTCTGAATTGCATTATTGTCTATTGTTAATTCAGACAGAATTTTTTATTATTAATTCAGAAATAAATAGCTGTATTTTTCTGAATTAAAGAGATATCAACCTAACAAATTCAGAGAAACACCAAGATACAAATGTTAACGGCATCACTCAGAGCTCATCTTTTCAAAAAATCAGATTGTGAGATGTCTCATCGAAGATGCTCTGTCATCTCTCTGTATGCTTAAAAGACAGACAGAGACTGCACGGGAGAGAAAGACAAATCTGTCACTGTCACACCAAAAGAAAAGGTCACTTCAATTATGAAGGATGTCGATCAGCCTTTTTCAATTCAACCTGAGCCTCGTCTCCAGTGGGAGTGGGGGTACAGGGGGCCTTCATATAGATTATTATATGATCAAATATGGAACATCTCAGCACCTGTGGGGTAGCAGGTCCAAAGTCAGCACCACTCTACCAATTGCTTGTGTTGACACCTGCAGCCCGGCCCTTTACTCTACTGTGGTCCAAAGTGTACAGTGAAACTCTCTGATGTTTCTTGTGCTGTGCGTTTGCCTTACTGTGACCTTATATGGGGTTATGTGCCTTCATGACTTAAATGACCGTTAGATTAGTAGATAGCTAACTGCTATGAAGTGCTGTGTAATATATGTGTATGTGACACATAATGAAGTGCTGCTCCTTGCTCTCCACATCTGTGGTTTTCAGTACTCAGCTGATTTGTGGACATCTTGTGGAATAAAGCAACTTCTTGATTTCAACTGCTGCATGGCCCTTGTTTTTTCAATGACAGTAAGATATGACGCTGACGATGACGATGGCGATGTCTGCCTAAAACAGAGTGGAAAAATTCAATCCACAAGAGCCGATGCAACACTTGTGGAAGTAGCATGTGATAAGATGTGTCATAAACGAGCAATTCACCGCAACATGCTGTTGGAACACAAATAAAATCCATTACCCAACTCTTTTGGAGACAGGCAAATTTAAAAAATACATCCAGCCACATGTTTTCCTCCATGCCACCCCTGCACCTCTCTCTCTCTCTCTCTCTCTCTCTCTCTCTGTCTGATACTCCCATCCATTGCCTAAGCCACAGGGTAGACTCTGCCTCTGCTGCCTGCTCAGACAGCAGTGTGCCGCCAGACTGGCTGATAACAAAGTGCCTCCGAGAGCCTTCAGCTGGGTCTTGTCAGTCACAGGGCGTCCCCCCGCAGCTACCGCTCACCGTCTGGCTTCCTGCAGCACCCATCAGAACGTACCCCCCCCCCCCCCCCCCCCCCCCCCCCCCCCCGCATGAGGAACAATTATCACCATCCCTCCACCTGAGTGCAAATTAATGGTGCGATGTGACGGTCGAGTCACATGGGAGATCTGTTTGTAGGTATACGGATTGTGGTGGACACTAAAATTGCTCAATGATTAGGAGTTGAACTGTGGACTTCTGTGCGCCTCACCTTTCTTGTAATATAATTACTGGATCCTCTCCCCTGGAGTCATTGTGACCTTGCCCTCTGTTCCTATTAAAAAAAACATTCTGTATCCTGCTTTCCTCTCATAACAATTCGTCGTTTTGTAACATGTACTGTAATTAAATCAATGCTGGTCTACAACAAAGCATGAATACCTGTTGAAATATCTATTTGAATCTATGCAATTGATAATTGATAAAGCACTAAGTTCTTCATGTGTTTCCACAGTATATTGCAGCACAATCAGTGATCATAACTTATCCATATTATGTGACAGTCACAGATGTAACAAGGAGGTCAGTTGGAGGACATTGGAAATGTTTGCTGTATTCATTAGGAAATAATGGACTGGGAGAGTTGGGGTCATTTGGTAATAAGGAAGCATTCTGGCAGTAGCCCTTTACAAAGAAGCAGAAAGGTCATGACTTGAAGAGAAATGCCTTAAGCATGTTCTCAGTGTATGTGGCTTCACATTAACTTTTGTCAAAAGCTAATACTCCATGTGACTTACCAGTTATTTAATTTCTGTTCAATTGTTTTTTCATGAGTTATGCTTTTTTTATTTCAAAAAGCATTAATCATTTAACGAGGAAAAGCCAAACATCATTACATAACCACAAATCAGAAATTAAAGGTGTAATAATATGACTGGCTATTATTCGTCCAGATGCAGTTGCCAAAAATCAATTTTATTAGCTGCGAATAGTTGATTGTGTCTAAACATTGGACTTTCTACGGGGTTTACAGTTGTAGGCAATAGGTATAGCCAGATTGACACCACACTCTTAAAACAAATGTGTTGGAAACAATACAAACTGTGTTGTTATGGTATATTATGTTGTCCCTACCTGGATGCATTTATGTGTTGAAAACAGCAAAAAGTTATGTTGTTATGCTGTTGAATGTTGTATTCGTTTTAAGAGTGCAGCCAAGATTGATGCATAGACAAGATAATCATCTTTCATTCATTCATTCATTCATTCATTCATTCATTCATTTCTTTTAATCTAAATTCTACTCAAGCTTTTGTTTGTAAGGAATGTCAGGAATAAAGCAGAGCCATATACATCTATATGGCTCTTGCATAAAGCAGCCTGAGTCATAAGATGCATTACCTTGGTTGTTGTCAGATGGAAATTCCATGACAAATAACAGAGTGTAACTGTGAATAAACATTATTTGCTGATCACTGACAAAAATCAATGAGATGATGATACTCTATCTACCTTTATGTATGAATGCTACATGTCAAAATCTAAAAAACAAAACCCATAAGCAAATAGCTTAAATATCTGAATAATCACATCTATCCTTAATGTTGAGTTGCATGGAAAATACCGGTTCTGACTGGTGTTGCAATTGATCAATAAAAGTGTTTCCTTCAAAAATACTTACACGTGAGTGTTAATCAGTCACTTGGTGATTCATTGGCACTGGCACCTTGTCGAAAGCCCATGTAAAATACAGGTAATAAAATCTGAAACAGCAGGACAAAATGTGCCTTCCCACATGCACTTCAGACAATAGTATTAATAATCGATACGTCCAAGTGCGGTTGTAAGTGTCCTTATCTTTTCTTGGCCTTAATGGCCCAGTTAATTTTTAATCTACTGCTGTGTGTCCTCTTCGATGGAGCAAGGACGTTTTTGACACCCTTTGCACAAGTCTTTAAGGGTAGATCCTATGGTTTAGCCAATGGCTTTGGCTCACTGAGGGAATGTGAGATAGACAGGGTATATAAAGAGATGGCAAAGGGTCACTGCTACCTGTTTGAAGACTGCATGAGGAATAAAGCTTGACCTGATTGCACCTACACCATGTTGTTGATGAGCTAAACAACATACTGCTATATTTTGGAGAAAAGACCATATTTAAGGTAGATTTGTTGTACCTTGAAACTGAACATTTCCGAACAATACCTGTTTGAGGCTTCTATACCTCTTTTTGGTGTATTTTTGCACACTGACTGACTGACACGAAACAAGGGTGACCATTTGAAGATTCCAAATGGAGAATCCGGCCTTCGAGCCTCCGCAATATGAGGAAACTGAGCACAGAGATATCAGGCCGTCGGTGATTAGTGCCTTTGGCCATGACACACTGGACCGCGTGCCCAACATTGACTTCTATCGCAACGCTGGCAGTGTCAGTGGTCACCGAGCTGTTCGGCCCTCTCTGCAGGAGCTCCACGAAGTCTTCCAAAAGGTAGGCTTCGCTCACACTCTCACTCGGATGCACCATCACAGAAGGCAGTTAGAGATCGATGGAAAATAAATCTCAGTTGTTTGAGCTCTGGTCTTGGGCAGGGGAACACTTACAAAGCAGCGAGGTATTTATGGCCCATTAAGGGGTTTGCTTGTTTGCACTGTCCATGGAGGACGATGGATTTGCAATAAGGTAACAGCTCACACAGAATCTTATTACTTTGTTATGAAATGATATAAAAGCAGCCTAATTGAAATAGAATGATGAAACCACAGGGGGAACTACTTCATTGGTCAAACTCACTCAGACAAACAGCAGCATTGAGATAAAAAAGACACAGACAAAATATTGAGCCTGTGATAAATAACCCTGTTATTGTCATCACAAACTCAAAACTTGAGTAATTGTGTGTGTGTGTGTGTGTGTGTGTGTGTGTGTGTGTGTGTGTCTGTGTGTCTGTGTGTGTGTGTGTGTGTGTGTGTGTGTGTGTGTGTGTGTGTGTGTGTGTGTGTGCGTGTGTGTGTGTGTGTGAGAGGGTAAAATGGGATCTAGTAAAATGTTGGACATCTGAATATTCCCGTCTGTGTGCTTGGTGGCAGTAAAACACAGAACACCTCTGTGTGATTGATGGGCAATTGTT
Source organism: Sardina pilchardus (assembly GCF_963854185.1). NCBI lineage: Eukaryota > Metazoa > Chordata > Actinopteri > Clupeiformes > Clupeidae > Sardina > Sardina pilchardus. The sequence continues at coordinate 2,201,678 of NC_085004.1, forward strand.
ATGTGAAAGGTGTGAGGAAATTTATAATCATTCATGAACAATCATTCCCCCAAGGATAATCACTCATTCATTAACTCAAAATAGCCAGATGAACGCAAACAAGGACCAACAATGTGTTCTAAATCACTAGGCACAACGCTCACTGGAGACGCTTGTGATTTTTATCTTGTGCATTAACAACTTGAGGAGTCTCCTAAAGCTGAAGTTATGTTTTCACTGGTCCCCATTGCAGATGTGACTGTGAAGGACAAAATTACACTATCACAGACAAAATATTACTCTTCATTACTGAGCCGTACAACATCCAATAACTTCTAAATTCATTCTCTTGGGTAGAAAACAATATATTTTGTACACTAGTTTGTCTTACTACATATTGACATCTGAAGCCAAAAGCTCAAACAACTTAGATAAAACAAGATAGGCTACAACTGCTACACACAATGTTTTATATTATACGTCTTACTGTTCCTCTATTCCGTTCCATGATTATATTTAACAGTTCAACAACTAGCTGCATACTGTAGTTATTACAGTTGTACAATGTAGTTAGCACATTATTGCAATGCATTGAAACATGTGTTGTATTAACAGTGTGAAATTATTTTATTCCTATCTGTTAAGAATGGAGAGCTTGATATCCCTGACACAGTGGATGATACCGAAGGGAGTATCGATACACCTGATGATGATGCTGAGATGGCTATGCCACCCGCCAAAGATGGCGGTGTTAAATTTGGCTGGATAAAAGGTGTCTTGGTGAGTTGAATGAGAGTACATTGGGATGGAACCATTTGTTTCTGAGTAATAGTAGCTTGAAAGCTGAGCTTCATGTGCTTGAACAGTCAAACTAGAAATAATGATTAAACCCATCTTAATTATTGAACCTAATTAAAAGATATAAGTTATCTTAACTCAATTGTTTCGAGTCATTCTGAAAAATTACTCAAATTACCTTTTGCTAAAAACATTGGCTGCACTGAAATACTGATGCAATGTTGGACAGGTATTTATAGTGAACGCAAGTTGTTCTGTTTTCAAATCAGTTGTATATACTGTCAGAAGGAGACAAGATTAAAAACAATAATTCTGTGCTGTTATTTCTCCAGGTGAGATGCATGTTAAACATCTGGGGAGTCATGCTGTTCATCCGCCTGTCGTGGGTGTTTGGACAAGCTGGAGCAGGTGCGTCCCTTCCGTCTGTGCTGTTCATATTTCTTCCCTCCCGTCTTAAATGACCCTTCACGAAATCACTTCAACCCACCCGCCTCCACCCCCCCCATAAAATAACACTCATCAATTTCTGGTGAGCTTGCCCTCTCAGCTGAAAGACACTTGCAAGTGTATTAGTAAAGGATCCGATTTTTTTTTTTTTCTGGTACCCCATGCTGTGACAATAGCGAGCTAATGACATGTGAAGTACAGTGCGGATCACTCCTGATTGGCTTTAGGGGAGTGAGAGCGTAGCTAATAGGGAGAGTCCCTGTGATGACGGGGGCTGGGCTGGGGTGGAGTGGACACAGAGGGGCGCGTCCGATCCTGGGGAGAGGGGTTGTGTACACAGCGAGATGAGTTACCAGAGGAACAGGGGATCAGAGTGGGGATATGCGACGGGACGAACAGCGGGGGCCACAGCTCAGCATTACTATTTGCTTTCCCAGTCGTCCTTCAGCTGGAGGTCAAATAACAGGAGGTGTGTGCAGCTCTTGTAATTCCAATTGAAATGGCAGGGGGCCACTTGGTGAGGGCGAGTGTCCGACGGACCATTAGGATGCTCATTAGTCCCTGACACAAGCTGGTCTTCTGGGTCCCAAAGTCCCCCTGCACTCTACTTATGCGCACTGTCCTGCCTGCACACTGTACATTCCTGGTGGACAGAAGGGTTCAAATGTTCTTTATGGAGCATGACTAATGATAGTCATGGCCTGGAGGCTCTACATAGAAAACTTGCAAGTTGCTTTGAATTAAGTTAGAATCCAAGCCCCAGGGCACAGTTAGTGCTTGAAAGTGGGTACTTGAGAGTCACCGTAGCGTTACTTTACTTTTGAAGGTGTTAGAGGTGAGTTTAGATGGCGGTGAAATGATTTCATTAGGTGTCTGTTGTGATCGGCTGCTGGCACTCACTCTAAACACATTTGCGACAGCAAGGTTTTCTAACACAGCGTTCATTCGCACATAGTTCATTCTTGCTCTGGTTCTGTTTCAGGTTTGGGTGTGGCGGTTATCCTCTTGAGTATGGTGGTGACCGTCGTCACTTGTCTGTCCATGTCTGCCATCTGCACCAATGGAGTGGTCAGAGGAGGTGAATGGATTTAACACACACCACAGCTTATAAGAATCTTAACACCTTGTCCTATTGTGATATCTGGTTAGAAATAGACATTTTAAAAAGAAATAGTCTGATGTGCTATGAGATGGCCAACAGACAATATCATATGTTTCCTGCCTTGGTGGTATTCTAATACATTTTACAATAAATGAATTTTCCAGGAGGGGCATACTACCTGATCTCCCGCAGCTTAGGACCAGAGTTCGGAGGTTCCATAGGTCTCATCTTTGCCTTTGCCAATGCTGTGGCTGTGGCCATGTATGTGGTGGGATTTGCAGAGACTCTTGTGGACCTTCTCGAGGTGGGTGTTATTGTCAGGAATAATGTGCTCTATACACAAGCTCACTTGAAGTCGGCCAACCAGTGTCCTGTTTGCTGACAGCGCTATCAACAAGCACCTGCAAGCCCACAGAATGAACATGACTTACTGTTTGTACTAACCGTTACCTACATGGGTTATCCACAGGACAACGATCTTCTTATGACGGGCGCAGTAGTGAACGACATCAGGATTGTTGGCTGCATCACTGTAGTGGTGCTTTTGGGGATTTGTCTCATAGGAATGGAGTGGGAGGCCAAAGTAAGTGAAAAGCATCTCTTAGACAGGTGTTTTTTTTACAGTTTCTAATATGGAATAATACGATTAAAAAACGTTGTAAAAATTCATAAAGGCAGAGTCATGTCATGTTGTTTTTTAATGTTTTTGCTTTCTTCTTGTTTAGGCTCAGATTGTTCTTCTGATCATCTTGCTCGTGGCCATTGTCAATGTTTTTGTTGGGACATTCATTCCTGCCACTCAGAGCAAAAAAGAGCAAGGCTTTTTCAATTACCATTGTAAGGATGATATAGTAACACACAGATATTGTGATGAAATGAAATATTTTAAATGCAAAACATTTACAATACCATACCATAGAGTGTAAAACAAAAGTAAATCTTACTCATTTTTACCTCTCTTGCCCACAGTGTCTATTCTCTCAGAAAACTTCACGCCTGATTTTCGAGAGGGAGAGACCTTCTTTTCTGTCTTTGCCATCTTCTTCCCAGCAGCCACTGGGATCTTGGCAGGAGCAAACATTTCTGGGGATTTAAAGGTATGAAAAAATATTTCCCAAGAATACTTGTTGACTGAACAAGCTTCATGAGTTTGAAACTGATAAGACAATTCAGCTCAGTTGACCGTCAGTTACTTTACTAGCTTGACAGATTTATTTGAGTTGTTTAAAGATCAACATTCTATAACATTAGGTTTCACATTACTGTGTGATATAAAATGATATTTAGTCTGTTTAGAGTCCTCCAAATAATGCTTATAATCCTCTCTTATTTTTCCAGAATCCTAATTCTGCTCTTCCCAAAGGAACACTGTTGGCCATTTTTATCACAGGTGTAACATACCTTGCTGTGGCCCTTTGTGTGGGTAAGTGTTTCTCATCATCATATAAAATAAAATGGTACAACATCTATCATTTCCCTCCTCACATACTGTACTGTATGTAATGCAGCATTTGCAAGAGCTATACCTGAAGACAAATTACTAGCAGCAACTTTCTTTAATTCCACTCTGAGTCAGGCATCTCTATTAAAATTGACATCTTTTTAATGGATTAGTATTTTACACACAACTTTACTTCACCTCAGACTTCTCTAGCCTGACTGTCCCTCTTAAAGATCAATAAACACGGAGGCACATAAAAACCCCAATCAGAAACCTGGCCTCGTGCCATCTTTGGGCCAACAGTTATTTGGTATACACAACTTTCTAAAAATCAATGATACTCTAACACTGCCAAGTACCAACCAGGATGTTTTCTATATGAAGGCATACAAATGACTAGATGTACCGCAAAGCGATACACAATATGACCGCCGCTCAGTCTTGCACATTCTCTCCGCAAATATCAATCACGCCTTTGTTTCCATCGCCTACTCCATCCCCTATTGCAACTTTTATGTATAAATGAGTGTGTGCATGTGTGTGCTTGCTTTTGTGTATGAGTGCTTCTCTGTCTATGAGTGTGTGTGTGTGTGTGTGTGTGTGTCTGCTTGTGTGTGTGTTTTATGTGTCTATCTGTATATGTTCACTGTGTTCTCTGCCGTCACTGTCACTCCAATATCAGATCACACACACACACACGCAGGCACACACTCACACACACACACACACACACGCGCGCGCGAGTGCACACACACACATACGCAGGCACACACTCACACACACGCGCACATACACACACACACACACACACACACACACACACACACACATACACACACAGATACACCCACACAGAGAGAGAAAGAGAGAACACACACAGAATACACACAGATAACACAGAATACACAGACACAGAGAGAGAGAGAAAGAAAGAGAACACACACAGAATACACACAGAACATGCACATACACACATATGCACACATGCAAACACACACACGGGCACACAGAAACGCACCCATACACACACACACACACACACACACACACACACAGGCTATAGTACATCACACACACACTCACTTCTCAGCTCCGGTGGTCTCACAAAACTTGCTCAAAGATGTGTGTGTGTGTGTGTGTGTGTGTGTGTGTGTGTGTGTGTGCACTGTGCATCTGTGTGTGTTTGTGTGTGTGTGTGAGGTGTGTGTGTGTGTACTGTGCATCTGTGTGTGTGTGTGTGTGTGTGTGTGTGTGTGTGTGTGTGTGTGTGTGGGTGGGTGTGGGTGTGTGTGTGCATGCGTGTGGGCGTGTTTGTGCATGTGTTTGTGTAATTTGTTATGTACATGTGTGTGCTGGTGCGTGTGTGTGTAGCCATGTGTCTGTGTGTGTATTTATGTGTGTGTGTGTGTGTGTGTGTATGTGCCTGTGCTTGCCTGTGTTTGTGTGTGTGTGTGTGTGTGTGTGTGTGTTCCTGCATGTGTGTGTGTGTGTGTGTGTGTGTGTGTGTGTGTGTGTATGACCGTAGCATCCAGCACCCAGAGCAACCTTTCTCTTTTAAAACATATATATTTGGAAACTAGTTCATTAAAGGTTTCTAATGGTGTCACTTATATGTTTCTAGGACAAAAACTAGCAGAGATTGAGATGTGTGTTTGGAACAGTTTTTCAAATCCCAAGCGGGGGATTTAGACTCCAGAGGGTTAATACCACCATCTACAGGCCGATGGGTATACAGTCCTGAATGTAAACATACAGTGCATCCATTTATTTTATAGCCCATGCAATTCCACAAAACTTGGCATATTCCCAGGGGGTGTCAGGTTAATCATACACATGAAATTTGGTGCAGTTCATAACATCTCATCTGAAGATAGAGGCAATTAAAGCAATATTGCATTGCTAGCTACGCTAGCGGCGGTCATAATTAGGGGATTGTAAAATAGGGTATCATAGGAGACCATTTTGTTTTTATCCAGAAGCTTTGACCAGTATTACAAAAAATGTTTCATCCAATCCGTGTTGCTATGATAATAATTCATAGTGATGTTGTCATCAAATATTTACCATTTTGTGTTAGCTTAAACAGACATTGTAAAATCTCGAATTAATTAAATTTTCTTATCTCATTTATTCAGTGGCAACTACTGTTCGTGATGCAACTGGCAGTATTAATAGTAGCATCACTGCAGGAACACCCTGCGACTTTAATGCGGCATGTGAGCTTGGATATGACTTTTCAGTTTGTGCAACAACAAAATGTCCTTATGGGTTGATGAACAACTTCCAGGTAATGGCTGGATGACAATCAGTGGATGTAATGTATTTGTAATACATTTATTTGTCACTCAGAAACTATGACACTTTTACAAACCCTTACTCTTACACACAGGTCATGACCATGGTGTCAGGATTTGGGCCCCTCATCATTGCCGGGACCTTCTCAGCCACTCTCTCCTCAGCTCTAGCCTCTCTTGTCAGTGCACCCAAAGTCTTTCAGGTGTGTCAATGTCGGACATCTCTATATGCAAGACATAACCAAATCAATGAGTAGATTCTGCAATATAACATTCTTTGGTTTATAGGTCTGAAGCATTCCCTGAGTAAACTTGCACTGTATTTTTTTGCAGGCATTGTGCAAAGACAAGATCTACAAAGGCCTGGGAATCTTTGCCAAAGGATATGGCAAAAACAATGAGCCTATTCCGGGCTACGCACTCACCTTCGTCATTGCTGTTGCGTTCATTTTAATAGGTGCTTGATCATGATATTTGATTATTTTATATATATTTATATTATGCTATATAATTTGATTATGAAATATTTCATATTTGATCACGATAATATCATGGCCACCACTCTGAATGATTTTTGTATCTGTGATCTGTGAAATTTTTCATTGCAATGCAACAATGATGGAAAATAATTTATCTGATCTGATGTTGACATGAGACTTACAATGTGTGTGTATATTTCCTATTTTTCAGGTGATCTAAATGTAATTGCTCCCATTATATCCAACTTCTTCCTGGCGTCCTATGCTCTCATTAACTTCTCCTGCTTCCATGCCTCCTATGCCAAGTCACCAGGTACGTTCTGTCTTCATCCTCGGACTAAAAAGTCAAATACAAATTAAATTTAAATGTGGCATCGGTCAGTCTGTTCTATTCTCAACATAATGTCTCTGCTTCAAATGTACCACTTCCCCTGACAGGATGGAGGCCTGCCTATAAATTTTACAATATGTGGTTGTCCCTGTTCGGAGCTCTGCTGTGCTGTGTTGTGATGTTTGTCATTAACTGGTGGGCAGCACTGCTGACATATTTCATAGAAATCATCCTCTACGTCTATGTGACTGTCAAGAAGCCAGGTAATAGAACAACCTTCTATTCTCTTTCTATCTACCATCTATCTATAAAGCATCCAGCATCACCATTCATATAATCTATTCCTGATGATGGAGCTAAAGTAGGTTTTCTCTCTCACAGATGTCAACTGGGGCTCGTCGACTCAGGCTGTCACATTTGTCAGCGCGGTGAATAATGCTCTTTCATTGTCCGGTGTGGATGACCATGTAAAGAACTTCAGGTGAGCACAAACAGGATGTTATCCTCCCAGGATCACTGATCACAAGTGCATGCATTTATCTAATGTCACCCATTTCTACATCCTCAGACCTCAGTGCTTAGTGTTCACTGGATCTCCAAAGAACAGGCCTGCCCTCCTAGATTTAGCCCATTCCTTCACGAAGATCTACGGACTCTGCATTACATGTGAAGTATTTGAGGTGAGATATCTTTTTGGGTCTGCACAGTATTTATTCCTCTAGTGACTAAATGCAGATATCCTGTACAAGAGAGGTAGACATGCTGCTGCCTAATGGCGATGGCCTCACGCTGGCTCTTCTCAATGATCACCAGGGGTCACGTGTTGAGACGCAACAGGAAATAGCTGAGAGCGTGGACAGTAACCTTGCGTGGATCAAGTCTAAGAAGCGCAAGGCATTCTATGCTCCAGTGGCAGGCAGCAGCTTAAGAGAGGGAGCTAACACTTTACTACAGGTGAGTGCCACGATAAGAAAGCTGCAAAGTTAATGACAAATCCAAATCACGCATCCTTATGGCCCTATTATCAACGATCTGATAAGGGTTCTTTATATAGGATTTTCAAACAGATGCAGTGTTGTCTTTAATCTCTCAGTAACTAAAAGCTGACCATAAATATTGTCCTTGTGTCCCTCCTCAGGCTGCTGGGCTTGGCCGTCTAAAACCTAACACTGTGGTTCTGGGATTCAAGAAAGACTGGAGAACGGCTAGCAACGAGGATGTGAATAACTATGTTGGCATAATCCAGTGAGTCCCTCTACCAGTCTATTCACCTAACTTTAGTAAAGCACACTGAGAATGACTGAATGACCACTTTGCAGAAAGTCAATTTCACATTGATGATTGTGTACTTTTTTTCAGCGACTCTTTTGACTTGGAGTATGGAAATGTGATGTTGAGGGTCAGCGAGGGACTTGACATTTCCGTCCTCCTCAAGCATAATGGTAAGCCCAAGCCAGAGTAGTGGTGATCTTCATAGTTTGGGGTGAAATCACAGCTTGAAGCCACACATAGGACAGAAGATTTTGTACACAAATGGATTTGAGGGTTTAAGGAAATGACCTGGCCCAGTCCTAATTATAAATTAACTCTTGATAATCAATATTGTGTGGCTCATAAAGAAACTTCCCCAGATAAAAATCTATATCAGAGACACATTAAACAATAAAACAAAGGTCAGTTATCATGACAAAAACAGCCACGGGGCTATCACCAAAAATAACCTTTTAACCTAACCTTAGCTTGGACATAAAACAGTTCAACAAAGAGATTTGTTGCATGCATGGTGAAATGAAAAGCGAGTGTAAAATGATTATATAAAAGTGCACTGTCAAATATTAACATGACCTATCACAGACAGGAAAAATACATTAAATCTCTGTTTGTGCATCCACAGACGGAGGGACTCACCAGGAACAGAATGGCAAGGATAAAGGCAAAATATCCAAGAGATCCAAAAGAGTATCAGAGCAAGTGCTTACAACACGAGGTAACACACACACACACACACACACACACACACACACACACACACACACACACACACACACACACACACACACACACACACACACACACACACACACAGACACACACAATTAGTAGATCCTTTCTGCCACCATAAATAATAGAAATGGATCATTTGTTTTAAGAAAAGGTCAGTGATAAAGTAATCCAATAATGTAGTCATTTTCATTCTAGGTGCATCCTTTTTTTTTTTAAGCTGGCAGAAAGTCCAGGGTCCTAAATCTCTCCTATGACCATAGACCATGAAACATAGAATATTCAATTTTTGCAATGATTGGAGTGCCAAGCAAAATATATATTTTTTCCATCATATCATTATTGTGCTGCTATGGTTTCCTGCAATCAAACTTCAGTTTTAGTTGGTGGTATTAACATTGCTCTAAAACTTCCTTATTTTGCCCACAGTATCTGTGAATGTTCCACAGTCTACTGAGGACGCAAGGGCAAACCAGGCACTGATGCATGCAAGCAACCAGTTCAAAAAGAAAGTCGGCAAAGGCACCATTGATGTGTGGTGGTTGTTTGATGATGGAGGTAACTACAAATAATGTTGTACTAAATAAAAAACGTATTATTAGAACTCAGATCATTTCATTGATCCAAATGATACTAAGCTAAACATTCGAGTAACGTAAATTCAGTTGCAACGTGACAGCTTCCATGCCGAGTCTTGTCTCTCAATGAGAACTGGTGCTTTTCATTTACAAGACTTGATGAAATCTGTGACAGATGCTGACATGGGCTGTCTTTCCTCAGACAGGACCTACTGTCAACGCGTTGACACTTTTTGTGTGGGTGGGCGTGTGGTTGGGGTCCTGTGGGTGTTGCCCACGTAATGAATGTTTTCACTGTGACAGGTCTGACCCTGCTGCTCCCCCACATCCTCACTACCCGAAAGAAATTCAAGGACTGCAAGTTGAGAATCTTCATTGCTGGTCTGCCTGGCCGAATCCAGCAAGACAAAGACGAGTAAGGGGTCACCAAATACAGACCATCTGGACACATCCCCAGTGAAATGATACATATGACCAGACAAGAAGTCGATTTTAGCAGTTGTGACTCCAGCATCAAAAATGAGAGATGCACAATTTTGACACTGTGCAAAAGTAAATATTCATAAATGATCTGTCACCTTTTGTTCTCTAGGATGGTGCTACTCCTCAAGAAATTCAGGATTAAATGTGATGACATCCATGTCATTCCTGACATGAATGCCAGACCAACCTCTGCCAGGTAAATTGATTGGGGATATTTGGGTCATATCAGATATTGAATGTTATTGTTCAGAAAAACGGAATTTCCAATAATAGAGAATACTGTACATAATGTGTTATTAATGAATATTTATGTTCCTACTGCCAGTTTGAAGGCATTTGATGACATGATTGCACCATTCCGTCTGAATGAGGGATCCAATGGCACTGCCCAAGCAGAAGCTCAGAAAAAGGAGAGCCCATGGAAGATCACAGATACTGAACTGGAGACATTTGAGGAGAAGGTAAAGACACGTTAAAAACAAGTCTTCAAAAATTGCTCCAAATGTATATATGAGATCGACGCATGATTATGTCACTCTTACACAATAGGAAAATAAGTAATGTGTCATTTACACAAAATGACAGAGTGCTCTGTGCTTCATTTCTTTACAGACAAATCTTCAAATCCGCCTGAACGAACTCCTTCAAGAGAAATCCAGCACAGCCAAACTCATCATTGTGTAAGTGCGCTGAAATTTCTTTGAAAATAAAACAGAATGTCATTTTCTAATAGACTGCAGTTTAAAGAAAGACCATTTAAAACTCTGATTTCACTGATAGCCAGTGACTAAATAACAATCTCTTGCAGGAGCTTGCCCATTGCTCGTAAGGGATCTATCTCTGACCACCTGTACATGGCCTGGCTGGACATCCTAACAAAGAACCTACCACCAACTCTGATGATCAGAGGAAACCACAAGAGTGTGTTGACCTTTTACTCTTAAACTGACAATAAAATGCCATTCCGTTGTACAAAACAAAAAAGGTGCGCACACACACTACGGAATGGATTGGAGTTACATGCAGCAGTTACGCTGCCCTCTTCTGGATTTGTTAATATCCGCTCTCCCGTTGTAAAAGTGCGCATGGTAGTTAGGTGACAGATGATGATAAAGACATTAATACAATATTAATGGATTTTAAAAGCAACCATGTAAGCTAAAGGTCTGGTTAAGGCCTACAGTGAGGGTAGATGAAATGCAAATAATGACACTGTAAAAAAAGAAGGCTAATTCTTATGTCTCATACAAGGATGAGCATATCTTAAGACATATATTTAAATTAATTCCTTGGACAGCTGTACATTTTGGGGAAAATATCTGCTAGCCTTTATTATTGTATTAGCAAAAATAATTGATATAGCTTGTTATTTCCTTGTTTCTGTTTTATGCCTGTGATATTTGGATGCTTTCCTGTATAGTGTATTTAACCTTGTGTTGCTTTTGTTGTAATTTCTGGGAATAAATAAAAGATATAAAAAAAAAGGACAGTTTCTTCTCCTTTTACAGTGGCTTTGACTACATGGTGATTAAATAGTCCAAGTAAACAAAAATAATCAGTTCTTGTACAAAACAAAAAAGGTGCGCACACACACTACGGAATGGATTGGAGTTACATGCAGCAGTTACGCTGCCCTCTTCTGGAATTGTTAGTATCCACTCTCCCGTTGTAAAAGTGTGCATGTAGTTAGGTGACAGATGATGATAAAGACATTAATACAATATTAATGGATTTTAAAAGCAACCATGTAAGCTAAAGGTCTGGTTAAGGCCTACAGTGAGGGTAGATGAAATGCAGATAATGACACTGTAAAAAAGGAGGCTAATTCTTATGTTACAAGGATGAGCACATCTTAAGAAATAGGCCTATATTTAAAGTAATTCTTTGGACAGCTGTACATTTTGGGGAAAAGATCTGCTAGCCTACTTTTATTATTGTAGGCCTATTAGCAAAAATAATTGATATAGCCTAGCTTGAGTTATGTCCTTGTTTCTGTTTTATGCCTGTGATATTTGGATGCTTTCCTGTATAGTGTTTTTAACCTAGTAGGCTATTGCTTTTGTTGTAATTTCTGGGAATAAATAAAAGACAAAAAAATAAAGGGACAGTTTTTTTTCCCTTTTACAGCGGCTTTGGCTACATGGTGATTAAATAGACTAGTCCAAGTAAAGAAAAAATAATCAGTTCTGATTCAGTCGTCAGTGCCTTTAAGTAGGCCTAAGTCAAAGTAGCCTAAGCGTGATTACATAAACAGCATACAGTGCAATGACATTTGTATAACCGACCTACATCAGCTGTGAGCTCGAGCTAAGTGCTAGGGATTTGATTGGCATCTTTACGTGGGAATGGACTAGAAACTGAGCACATGCAAGGTAGAATTTTGTGTCCCTACACAGCATTTTCGTGCTTTGTCATCCTAGACCTAGAATACGGTAGGCTATGCATAGCTGGTTGAGACGTTTTCATTTTCGCATGGGGTTGTGTTAACCTGTAGGCTATAGGAACTAGGTTTCGGATACACAGTCGGTAACCTACATAAACAACAGCCTACTCGACAAGGGAAAAGGTATTGTACAATGTGTTTATTTATGCAAAGGAAATATTCAATCCGAAATTGTTCTGCAGCCTAGGTCGGCGTAATGTACGTCGGAATCAACGTCATACGTGAGACGGACGGACATGTTAGCTCGGACTAGGGTGGACAACAGTAGGCTAAAGGTTTGAACCATGAACTGCTGATTTATTTTGGAAGTCAGTGACTCGGCAACGAGTTGTAAAGGCTACATCAGAACTAAATGATCTGCTGTGTCAACGGCTAGCTATGTCATAGGTCTACATTAGGTTTATCATTAGACCTAGACTAACGTTAGGCCTACATGGCGAAGGCTAATTCCGAGACTTAGGTCATAGAGGAAATTAACTGCAACGAACCTTTCTATCAGAGACGAAATGGACCGAATCGTGCAAAGAGCTATTTGCCATTATCTTGGTCCCATTATGAAAGGACGGATACTTCACTTTGCTAAGTCTTCCAGGAACTTTGGATCTGCTCGCAAAGGTTGTTATGTATATTATATTTTGTAGACTATATTACCATTTTACACATTAGAATGAATTAACTGACCTTGGTGTTACTTTAATCCGAAGGTCGTAGGCTATTCTATGAGCGAGTTGTCGCTGCAGTAGCAGTGGTCTGACCATGGGTCTGACAGTGCTACAAAGTTGTACGGAATGTTTTGATTGTAACACACTCTCGCGAGAGTATGTTAGTTAGGAGATATTTATTGATATTGGTTTTAGTAAGAATAAAACAAATTGTTGTTGTTTTTTAGGAGGAAAGGCAAAAATGAGTGCAAAAATAATCGTATCTGCATTTTGAATTAAATGGAAAGTTTGCTTAAATCTGATATTCCTGTTTGGATTTGGCGGGAATTATTGGCGGGTAATTTGTATCTGCTTTGTGGGCTGAACCGGGCTGAACGCGGCAGACACAGTTGCAGCTAGTGTTCAGTCAGTTCAGTGTTTTAGGTAGCCGCTGCTTTGTGATTATTTTAACAGGTCGTAGTATTTTTATTGTTAAAACTGCAAATATGCCTTGTTCAGAGGTTACAGAAGCTGTATCTCCCTCAAAGAAGACCAGGATTGAATTAGTCACAGACATCTCTAAACCAGTCCTGAAGTTTGCGAAATTAACAGAAAATGCCACTGTTCCAACACGAGGATCAGCAAAAGCAGCGGGTTATGATTTGTACAGGCAAGTAATGTTCTTATTTTAACTGACTCGGCAAGATAAATAGTGTTAGATTTTGTTTTACCTGTATGGGCCAATATGAAGAATGTTGTCAACGTTATTGTATTGTATGTTCATCTTATCCATGTAGTGCTTACGACTACACTGTTGGGCCGATGGATAAAGCAATCGTGAAGACCGACATTCAAATTGCAATTCCTCACGGATGTTACGGGAGAGTGGGTAAGTGAATGCGAATACAGCTGAGAATGGATTTTTCCAACTGTTCTCACGAACGTGTAGTCACTGTCAGCTTTCACGATGCTGACACAGTGGCTGTGTGATGACTGGTTTAATTCGCCTTGATCATGCACAACATGAATGACGACCGTGTAATAAACAAGTAGAGAAGTCCATCTACAACCAGCTGGTAATTAGCACAGCTCTTTAGCCAGGGAGAGCTAATTGGTGAGATCACCTGTGTACAAAGGTAGAACCAATTCATGGGTTTCATCAGGTCCCTTTCCACAGGTGTATAAAATCAAGCACCTTGATTATCAATGCAGACTGCATGGTGCTTGATTAATACACCTGTTGAAAGGGACCTGATGAAACCCATGAATACATGATTGGACTTTTACTTTCTGAAGAGATATTGCTTGGCATTGCATTTGGCTCTACTGAACTACCTGTAATTGCAACATTTTTTTTTCTTCAAATCACCCAGCTTACATGGCATCTTAATGTTATACTTTGTGGTTTCTTTTATCTCCCTAGCCCCTCGTTCTGGACTGGCAGCTAAACATTTTATAGACGTGGGAGGTAAGTTGGCTATAATTTCTTGGATGGGACACCAAGGACCGATAAGTAAATGGGAGGATGATGGTGAACAGGTCCAGGTTTGTCACTGGCATGTCAAACAACCTTTTGGAGGTTTGTTTAGGCCTCATGATGTTTTTCTTTCTCCTAATAGCTGGTGTTGTGGATGAAGACTACAGGGGAAACGTCGGAGTAGTGCTCTTCAACTTCAACAAGGAGTCGTTTGAAGGTGTGTGACCGTGATTTACAATTTTAGTGTAACTCCAGAGTATAAACAACCTAGGGTCTATTCATGGTAATTAAAATTAGTTAAAATTTTTGATTGAGAGCAAAATTATGTTAAGGTAGGGTTTTGAGGAGGACCCTGGTTGTGTCTGAAATGAATCATAAGTACACACGCTGGGCAGCATGCATTTTCCAGAAGTTACGTCAGAATAGACTGTCTGAAGTCAAGCGCTCTCACTAGATGGGTACTTCGTTTGGCGTGATTTCCAAGCGTGCATCGATGCATCTTTTTTCGGCTTCAGATATCCCATAATCCATTGTGTAGCACAGGTCAAGCCAAAGATCATTAAGGGTGGAGCAAGATACTTCATGAGAAGCCACTTCCTGGAACCTGAATCGCAAGAGGGAGGGGGAGGCAAAATCCCCCTTTATGCAGAGCTGTTCCATTGAAGTCTATGGACATGACGCACATGACACACCCCCTTTATGCAGAGGAAGTGATCCCCGTTTTGCGCCCATAGACATGAACTACGACGACGTATCTTGCTCCGCCTTAAGGATTTTTGGTCAAGCTCCACCTATGTGCAATCTTTGCAATTACGTACTCCTGTACAGTTGGTGGCGCAAACATAGGTAGGCTAGTCATAGTAAAAGAGGAAGAATCAAACAGAAGAAATAATTTCACGCCATGCAAATTGTCAAGCAACTAGAACACAAAGCCAGGCAATTTACTTTTGTCAGATACAGGTCTTGTTGTAACCTATCTGTACTCTTAAAAAAAAAAAAAAAACAATACTTAGGTTTGTCTGTAAGGACCCTCACCACACTACCACAGAAGTGTAATTCTATTTTGATCATTGTCTGATCATTGTATGAAATGGCGTTTGTTTTTTGACGTGTTAGCTGACCCCCTTGGTTTTCACTATACGCCCATTTAGTGTTTGTGCACAAAAATATCTTGCTCAACTCCACCAATTAATGTAATTGTGCTCACAATGAAATATTTGAACTGGTTATCTACCGTAAATAGACCCTAGGGTGTTTTTACTCCGGAGTAAGGCTTTTAAGCTATGTGGATCTTGGATGTTTCGAAGTATGTCTCAGATAATGACGCTAAATTACTATATTTTTATTTATTCGTTTTAAGTCAAAAAGGGTGACCGGATAGCTCAGTTGATTTGTGAGAGGATCTGCTATCCAGACCTACTTGAACTTGAGGTAAGTCTTCAGTTTGTTACAGATCACCTGAAAACTGATTTGAGATTTGCATGTTCTTAAACCCTTTTAGTCTCAAATCCAACGTGGCTCCTATAAAACAAACAGTTTGTAGATCTTTCCTCAAAATGTATCCACTTCTGAATTCTTTCATTAAATGAGTATCCTGTATCTTGCTTTGTATCCTGCAATATGACTCTTTGTTTAATCCCAGACACTGGATGAGACTCAGCGCGGTGAAGGTGGATTTGGATCGACAGGAAAGAATTAATTGACTGTACTGAAATGAAATGTAATGTATTTTTTCTGTGTGCTGCAATAATAAAAATTCATGTTTTCTAAGTCTGCGCTTTTGTGTTCTGATCTATAGCCAACCCACTGCTGCTCTTCAAGGTTGCTAAATATTTTTAAATTATGATTTACCTTGAGAATGTTGTGTAAACAATTTGTGTAAAACTCTTAATTAGACTGAGGATATAGGTTGGCCTTAAACAAATATATTATGTAGGCCTATGTTGTGGCAAAACTGCTTCCATTTTTAACAGCTTTTATCCTTGGGCTGAGATGGTTATTTAATTATTTTCCCCATTTAATTTTGACTTATTGCATAGATTCCTGTGCCCTGCCAACTCCATTTGGGAGAACTGGTTAAACCCCAGAAATACAAAACAGTCTCCAGCATGGGGAAGTTTTTGGTCTGTGTAGATGTTTTTTGTGTTGAGGTATCCTTCATGTCAAAATAATTATCATGTTCTCTCAAAAGAATAGTATAGGTTCTAAATTTGACAATTGGAGACCTGGGGCCCGTTGCACAAAAGCAGAATTACGACATCCGGGATAAGTTACTGAGCCGCGATCACTGAATCCTAAACAAGAGCATACCGGCTGAATTGGTTGCACAAAGACCAATCCAGGATGAGCAGACACGGATTCATCAAGCCAGGTATAAGTTATTCGGTGTATGTGCGCGTTCTCGTTTCTCCCCAAATAACTCGCGGTTGGAATAAAAAAGACGCGAAAAATAGCGTCTTGCACACAAAGTGAACAACCGCTTTTGATATAGACTAACAACGAGGTAAAGTTTTACTTTTTTGGATGGGGGTTCATGATTATTTCTGTTACATAGCGGGAGTAGGTGTGGCAGATCAGCTGAATGCAAATTTACGTATGCACCCACGTGTGAGAGCTTCCTTGTGTTGGCACGCAACGTCATTAAGGAAGCGCTTTTCCACCGCAATGCACAAAGTATCTTAATTTGTCTTAAACGCCGAATTAGTTGAAAACACCTTCGAAAAATGTCCCCTCCACTTCCAATCAACTACCAGCCTACAGCAGCCTATTCATCAAACATCTGTCAAAAAAGAAGCAAACAACGAGTAGGCTATGTTATTAATTATAAGGCCATAATTTAAATGACATCCATATGGTATTAGGCAGACATTCTGCTGTGTTTTGCGAGTAAATGCATGTAGCAAATAATATATAAATGGAATCTACAGCTCTTTAAAAAAAATCACGTGGAGGTCTCATTTGAATGACAGCTAGCTGAACCAATCAGATAATGTAATTACCATTAGAATCAACTTATCTTGGATGTTAGCCTGGTCAGGAGCAGGCTAGCTCCACAGAATAAATCGCCATGGTAACTTATACCATAACATATCCTGCTGCCCCCTATCCCGCTTTTGTGCAACTGGATCACGGATAAATTGAGCCAGGATAACCAAGATATCCCGGGTTAATCCCTTATCCTAGTTTTGTGCAATAGGCCCCTGATCATGTTTGTTTCACCTCATCTTTGGAGAAATCACATCAACGTTGGATGAGAGTACCAACAGCATTTGCAATGTCTGATGCCCAACCATGCAGTGCCTCTGCCCACCACAAAGGGGAGCCAAAATCTAAGCTTTAAAATGGTAATGGTTTAAAGGTATATATTTGCTAACGTTGTCACATCCAATCACAATCATTTGTTTTTCTCAGGTTGATGTATACATTTGATATATAGGTATGTAGACTGTTTGGTGGCTTTATTGTTTATTATTAACACTATTTTAACACAATGTTAGTTAATTTAAATGAGCACACATGAGTGAAATGAGGCCCATGGGTGTGGCAAAAGCAGTTGAAGATTTGGCCAAATTTAAACATGAAGCATTTCACTTTTCAAATTCATATTTGAGGAATGTGTGTTAGAAATTGAAATGATCCAGTAGATGTCTGCACTAATTTCTGATGGATAGATTTAGCACACAAGGTTTTTATCACTGTCTCTCAGCTCACTCAAGTCATAGAAGCCTTACAATGCTGAGCATATCAGACAGAGCAGCTCATAATGTTTTGACAGTTTGAGATGGGACAGGGATATAGTCTTCCTCTGCCCAACCCACATTCACCGCGTTCATTGTGGTCTGGAATGGTTCCATTGGAGTTTCGGGGCTGAGCTAATGTGTGTCAATCCACATTGCATTGAAAGCGACAAGATCAGTTAGTGGCTCACATCCTTCGACTCTATAGTGAGGAGCTTTGCAACTTCCTGCAATGGTCCGCAACTTAGACTCAGCTAGAATGAACAGCCGAAAGCAACGTTTTTCCTGAGCAAGCAGCATATTGACTTCATAACAAAAAAGTCATTGGCTAAGGGTTTTTGTCATTAAGTTTAAATGCCCCTTCCCCCAATATTTCTCACAGATCAATTTGAATGAAAAAAATATTAGCACAATCTTTAGTTGCTGAATTGTTATTCCAAAACCTAACCTCTCTGTCACTGATGGTTTGAACAGAGAGAAGTATACAAAACTGAAGGTTAACCATTGTAGGCTACATTATTCCATACCCACTGACATGTAGGCTATTCATTGTTAGCTATATTTACCTCATGAATGTTTGGTCTGAAATATGATCTAAAGTTTTGGTGCACATAGGCCTACTCTGCTGCATAGAGGTTCAACTGTAGAAAGATGCAGCTTTTGCAACACTGCACTTGCAACACCATGCAGTGACAAAGTATACAGATGAAACAAGGTGGGTGATTTGGTGAACACCCATGACTGACCACTGGAATTTCTTAACGAATAAAAATGTCTAAATATATAAGGGCCCGAATATAGCCCTGCGTCTGTGTCCAGCTCACGCGGCCCGTGACGACAATTGTGTCATCGACGCAGCATGCAGGGTATCATGTGCCTCCCAACATACAGTATGAGGCAGCGCGTCAAATGATGCACGTCTTTGACGTGCGATATCTCTGCACGGAGGAGCATACCACTTGCTTAAGAGCATGGCCAGTTTCGATTGATGATCGGCTCACACACAAGTAGACCCTTTGGGTGCCTCTCAACCTCTCTCCTCGATGCTCGGTCCTCCAGGCTCGTTCCCACTGATCTTTAACTAACACTGGATTGACTATCCCATTGTTGCCGCCCCATCATTCCTCATGTAGATCAGTGGGAACAAGGACCGAGGAAGGAAGGGAGGATGTATTAAAAACACAAATGAGAGGCACCCTCAGTAAGGTGAACCATCAGCAAATGAGTGTATGCCATAATACTTCCTTATTGAACATCACTGGTCATTCCCTAGAAGTCGTGCAAAAAAATCCTGAAACCCAATCATTTTAGTGGAGCTTGGCTGATGCTTGCACAAGACCACTTACCAAATGGGTAGCTAGTCAGCTGATTCCATAGTGATTGCCAAGGTATGTCACACTATTTCCCTGGCTGATTAGCCCTGTTCATATTTGCCTGAAAAGGCAAACAGCTATGAGATCACATCTGCGAAAAAAGACTACAAGAGGTATTGTGCATTTATGCCCCATTTCACTTCCCCATTAACTGTGTTAATTCGGGAAGCTTTAGCCTCATATTTATTTACTGAGGGTCTTGCATACTTTCAACATCTTCCTGCTCTTCGAGTAGCAGATGTTCTGGAAGGTTCCCTGAATATGCAGTAGTTGAATAAGGAAAGCCACTCCTGAACCCCATAAAACCAAAATATTTTTTATTGTGAATTTACACCTATACCCCTCACTGATGTGAACACAGGAAACAAAAACTGGTACTTAAGTTGGTGTTGATGTCGTCATCATGGGGGATGACAGCACTGATTGTACTTGCGCAAGAGTGAGTGGCCAGGAGGACCTCAGTGCATCATTTTGGTTGAAGTCACAGATATTTATCATTGGAACGATGTACACAGTTTTAAAAACAAAAACAAAAACAAAAACAAAACAAAAACAAAACAAAAAAAAAACAAAGTAGTTGGTCATTATAAGCACCATAACGAAGCCCTCTTCAATTAAGGGTTCCATCTAGTTTACAAATGCTTCCAAGATTAAAAAGTGGCATGATTACAGTATAAACACACTTAATTTACACATAGCATAGGCATATACTGAGAACAGAGAGGCTATTGAACTAACTGCGGTTGGTTGCAAAAGAGATGGGAAATTGGCCCGCTATAGGCCAGACTGCGTACGGCCACTGTGCCTGTGGAGTATTACAGTGCATTTATAAATCTATGTTGTCATGTTACTAGCACCAGTAAATATGATTAGCGATGATGTAGTCAGTAGAGAAGATGGGGGAAAGCATAATTATGAAGCGTAGTCCATCAAACTTTAAAAAATAAGAACACTTCTGACTGCCAAGCGGTGAACAAATCGCAGCATCAGTGCCTTCCTGCAGTCTTTCTTGTCCCACTAAGTGTTGCCAGATTCAACATATCATAGTACAAAATCTTATTTGAAGACATTCGTTTCTTTTTTTTTTTTTCATACAATGCATATCAAAGTGGTTTTTGTCAGAAGAATCCATTTCTAGTGCATTTAAGAGGCACCGCGGTGGTAATTCTTACTGGAATGCTAAGAAATTGTATCTATGATATATGGAATCGTCTTTGGGAATTGATACTGTAGTAGTCCCACCCGCTCGTTTCTTTGGTGGCAAGCCCTTCTGCTGTTGTCCAGGTTAATGGAATACAATCTGCACTTTCATTTTCAGTGTCTCCCCCAGCTGTCCCGTGAGGTAGTCTTTGTCATGCCTGTCCTCCAACTGAGCCAGTTCTTTCTTCTTATACAGGGCCACACTGCTGACTTGTAAAAAGTAGGCTCCAGGGACAAGAGCTTTCTTCTTGGCTAAGTGGAGATAGCTTATGCCCTCCTTCAGGTTGATTTTAAAGAGGCCCTCGTCGTTGCCAAAGTCGATGGTGTAGCGGACGTGGTCGTTGAGGGTGGAGAGTGCTGGGATGAACTCCAGGATGTGGTCCTTGCTTTTCACGTCACTGATGTTCAGGTTGAACAGGAGGGTGTCTTCAACGTCCACACTGGCCAGGCTGATTGTCTCCTGCTCATTCTGCAAGTAATTCAGACAAAATGTTTTCAAAACGCTGACAGAACTCAACTGTCGCAATCCTAAAATGATGTTCTAAGAATTCTACACATTGCAACTTGGAACATAAGAATATGAGATTATATTTCAGGAGCAAGTTGCTTGTATTTACTCTAACAGAGAGTCCCATGTTTACTTCTTTCTATTACTCAACCATGGGAACAAATATTATATCTAACTGAAATGACTTTATAATAACAACCTGTCAAAATTTGCAAACTGTGTTTTTTAAACATATGGCGTAATTGTGGATACACTGTTGCTAAGGATGTTTAAGACACACCACTATTTATTCAGACTATGTCTTGTTACATTTGCTTGGTCAACTTTTTTGTAAGTCATTCAGTGAAATGTAGGTTATATTTCTAAGTAGTGGCGCTGAGGTTTTTTGTGACCACAAGTGGTTAGAATATACCTAAACAAGGCACAAATGCCTGCCTTAAAATTCTCTCTGTCAAGTACTGCGGAATTTCCAAAACAGTGCTGGTCTATCATCAAGAAAGTATTGCATCAAGGCACTGTAGTGCACTGGGAAAAGGTGTCTAAATACATTCACAGAAATTGACTGAATCATTCTAAAATTCAGAGCAAACCTCAATCACAATCATTAAAACCTGGGGCCAAGTTCACACACCACCCACAGAGACTCCCCAAGATAAATGCACTGTGGTACCGTTTCCTCCAGAGTTCCATTGGTGCTTCGGCGTTTCCGGCCCTTCTTGGGGTATCCGTTGATCTTGCACTCATAGCAGGCTTCCGGAGAGAGGGAGTTGTCATCTCCTCCCTCTCCACCTCCACCGCTGGCTAATGGAACCCCAGCGCTGAAGCCAACCCCAGAGACACAGTGCCTGAAACAGAGACGCAGGCGAGCCGGTCAACCAGAGAGAAGGTAAGAGCACCATGTCAGAAATCATTCAGAAGATTTTCTGGGCAACAGCTGGAGGACTATACTACTTCTCATAACGTTTAAGAGTTATTCCATAAACAAATTAGAAACATGTCTACATGAGCAAACTCAAATGGAGTCCTGCAACGTTTCTCATACTGTTTGTATACGGTTGGAGTCCAGAGAGTTCCGCATGAATGGCGTGTCTGGGCTCACCCTTGTCCCGCTCTGAAGTAGCCCGTCGGGCATCCGCACAGGTAGCCTCCGTCGGTGTTGGAGCAGCCGTAGTTGCAGGGGTTCTGCGAGGACGAGCACTCGTTGACGTCCTGGCAGCCGCCGCTGTGCTGCTCGAAGTTGAAGCCGTTGGGGCAGATGCAGCGGAAGCTGCCCAGGGTGTTGTGGCAGGAGGCGCCGCCGCAGATCTGGCTGTTCTGGCACTCGTTCTCATCTGGAATGCCAAGGCAGATGGGCACGGGCACGGCTGTGATAATCCGCAGAGCAACTGTCCGCACTCATTCCTTCACATCACTCGCTTATTATTAGGGCTGTCAGACTGTAGCTTACACCTAGAAATGAAGCCGTGTGTGTGTGTGTGTGTGTGTGTGTGTGTGTGTGTGTGTGTATGTGTGTGTGTGTGTGTGCCCACACAATTATATAATGGTGTTTTTCTCCCCTGCTAATAAGCACCTCTTCTAATGGTTTCGGGTTTCACGAAAGAGGCTTGAGAACGAGCCGTCGTCGACTCGCACGTGTCCACGTGAGCGTGGTGCTCGTTTGACCCAAATCTGTGGAGTCTTATCCGTGCCCAAATGTTACTTTGCATAAATATTTATTTTCCAACTGTAAGCTCAGACAGTGTGTTTTTGTGTTTGAAGGAAACCAAGGGAGGTTCAACTGTGAGGTCACTGCTCTAAAAAGATTAGACATCCTTTTAACTCTGCATAATCTGGAGAGGAAAGGTTGAGCTTCCAGGAAAGGGAAGTCTTGCACTCACAGAGCACATAGGAGAAAGGCTATGGTGACAAGGAATGATTGTGTGTGTGTGTGTGTGTGTGTGTGTGTGTGTCTGTCTCTGTGCCCTAGACAGAAACACCAGTCCAGATAGCTCCTGTGAGTTACTCACCCACACACTGGTTCCACTGGTAATGCTGCAGATAACCTTGAGGACAGCTGCAACGGTATGCACCCACCATGTTCTGGCAACCATGCTGGCACCGGTGATTTCCATCACACTCATCCATGTCTGCCAACACACACACACACACACACACACACACACACACACACACACACACATGGTCCATATCAAATTAATATCTACCAGTCAATGAGTACAAGTTAATATCGACAGTCACTGAGTACAAGTAACTATTAATGGTCACTGAGGGCAAGTTTCACTGAATAATACGGGTTGTAGCGACTGACCTTCACAGCTCTGACCGTTCGGGTCCAAGGAGAAGCCCCGCTGGCACTCGCAGTTGAAGCTGCCTGGGCTGTTCTGGCAGACGCCGTTGGTCCCACAGAGAGCAGGATCAGTGGCACACTCATTATTGTCTGTGGGAACAGAGGAGGCTTTACTTTACGCTCAATTCAAAATGTAAACAGCAACATACTGTAGGTGGCAAGGTGTTAAGTTTGTTGACATACTGTATCAAACAAATGTATCATGTGTATATCTGGGTAGTGATCAGTCCAAGTTTCTATAACCTACAGTACTTTATTAAATACAAGTTAACACTATCCATACAAGTAAGGTTCCCATAATTTTATCACATTAGTGATACCAGCTGCAGTTCCAATACTTAATTTAGTGGACTGCACAGAATACTATCCTGACACTTGACACCTAGGCAACCATATGATATTACTTGGTGCAGTCCTTTGTCCCTGCAATGACCTGAGACTATTAAAAGAGTGTTGCAATAATTGCCAACTACAATCCATCTTTTTTTGTAACCGCACTAAGGAGAGGTCAAGAGAGCTTGAGTGGGCACTGCCAAACTTTGTCGTATCCATGGTGATAGAGTTGCTGGAAATTCCATAACAAGCAACTATTACGTTACCATCACTACAAATCAGTCAGGTTTATTGGACTTGTTGAGACATCACACTGAATCCATTAATTCCAGGATAAAGCCATAAAAGAGGCCATAAAAGTGATGTGAGATAAGATGTACCACTTGTTGCACACTTCAGTATATGTTTGTGTGTGTGTGTGTGTGTGTGAGTGTGTGTGAGTGTATGTGAGAGGGAAAGAGAGAGAGATTTTTACCAATGCAGGCAGTGTGGTGCTGCGTGAATCCAGGAGGGCATTTGCAGGTGAAACCTCCGATGGTGTTGACACACAGGAACTGGCAGTTGTGCTGCTTGGTTGAGCACTCATCCAGGTCTGTGATGGGAGGTGAATTAGTGAGCAGGACAAGCAGCGTGGAGTGCAAAACTACCTCGCTTTTTTAAAGATCTGCTGGAATTACTCAAAAACGAAGTAGAGAGATTTCCCCAAACCGTTTTTTTGCCAGTATTTGTATGTATGCCATATCCCTGTCCAGCCCAGCACAATGTCTGTACAAGTTTAAGTGCACCTTGACTGTCTAGTTCAGATATTATGTTCTGTCCATGCAGCCGCAGCTCCAGCTTAACAATTGGATGCTTTAAGAGAGACTTTCTTTTTCGAATGAAGTGAAAAAAGAGAAGGTGACAGATAAGAGGAAGCGGGGAGCATTCATTCACTGATGAAATTCCCCCCAGAAAGAGAGGGAGACAGAGAGAGAGACAGAGGAAGAGAGAGAGAGAGAGAGAGAGAGAGAGAGAGAGAGAGAGAGAGAGAAACTGTCTGGGATTGGAGCTTCAGGAAAAGGGAGACTGTGGCTGCCAAGTAACACAAAGCTCTGGTCTGCTTTAGCTAACACATAGGCCCCTGCTCTCCAGGCAGACTCACAACCCAAACACATTGCTTAGCGCGTGTGTGTGTGTGTGTGTGTGTGTGTGTGTGTGTGTGTGTGTGTGTGTGTGTGTGTGTGTGTGTGTGTGTGTGTGTGTGTGTGTGTGTGTGTGTGTGTGTGTGTGTGTGTGTGTGTGTGTGTGTGTGTGAGATTGATGGGGAGGGGGTCATTCTTAATTGTACATTACTCTCTAAAACAGTGACCTGTGAATGAACTAGCCCCCGGAAACACGATGGGGTAGAAAGAAAACCTCTCTAGCCTGCAACTGTATGTAACAATGAGGAATGGCAATATAATGACTGCAGAGCCGTTCTGTGGTTTAAGGTTTGTTTACGAGCTAATGCTAACTGGGAAAAAGACCATTTCTGGCAGGATGCACGGATCACAGCCTCTATGCTCTGAACTGATAGCTGGCCAGCAGGGGAGGGGAAAATGGCAAGTGTTTCCCAAGGGGTGTCATAACTCTCTGTCCTGGGCAGCTGGTCTGGGAACTGTAGCCATGTCTTGCTCACAATCAGTGGAGAGGTGTGATTTGGGAATACTGATTCTAGATCAGCTTGGAGACACAGAGAGAGAGAGAGAAAGAAAGAAAGAAAGAAAGAGAGAGAGAGAGAGTAACCAGAGATGAAGTGTAGCAGCAAGCAAGCCCTCCCTCCTTTCTCCCGAGCAGGAAATTGGGCAAAAGGCCCAGCACTCTCTCCGCCAAATGGTGACCTTGAAAGCACGTCAAGAGGGAATGTGAAGTTTTGTCTAGTGAAGGACCCCTCACTGAACTCTAGTTAACTGGAAAGCCTGCAGAGTTCACAGACTCCCAGTACTTAACTGAATGTGAACATAACTAGATACAGTAGGGAAGTTCACACGGTGCCCTAAACTTTTAATTATGGTTGTAAAAACCTTGTATAATACGAGGCCTAAAGGTGTTTGTGAAAAAAGAGGAGAAAACACTTGATTTCGTTGAATGGTAGCCCTCTATAAACAGTTTAATATCACCTCTAAAACTAAGTTCATACGTGTAGCAGAAGATGGTCAAGCTGTGATGAAAAAGCCCTTGTGGGGCTCCGGTACCTTTGCAGCTCTTGCCGTCCTCCTGCAGGAGGTAGCCTCTGGGGCACGAGCACAGGTAGCTCCCCTCTGTGTTCTTGCAGATGAAGTTGCAGGGCTTTGGAGCTTGGGAACACTCGTCCACATCTAAGGTAGGGAATACGTTTTCAAAGAAGAGAGTGTTGTTGTGATGAGTCCATATAGGACATTGCAGAACGAAATGCTAAACACCTCTGGCGTTATGCCTGGGTAGGTTGCAGTCACTCACCGATACAAAGAGTTCCAATGATGTCAGGGGTGTAGCCTGTTTTACAGACACAGGAGTAGGAGCCCAGCGAGTTGACACATTGGCCATTCTTGCAGAGGTTTCCCATCACCTTACACTCATCAATATCTAAAACATTGAGAAGGGGCGTACAGTGTCTTTAATACCAACTAATACAGATGTCACGTTTACATGTTTTATCATTTGAATTACAGTAAGATCATTCCTTAAGATTAAAGGTAACAAAGTCACTGTGCTAACTGGTGTGCTAGCAACATTAAGCCAACACTCATTGGCCAGGTTTCCCAGATTCGTTAAGAAGCTCTTAAGTGCTAAGAACTTCTTAGGAACGCTCTAAGAACATTCTAAGAATGCTCCTAAGAAGTTCTTAGCACTTAAGAGCTTCTTAACGAATCTGGGAAACCTGGCCATTGTGGGTCTCCATCTCTGTGTGAGTCAATGGTGCCTTCATTTCTAAAAGCCTACTGTACCTTTGCCATCTGTGGTATACCCAGGGCCATTGGGGCACATCTTCTTGTACTGTGTGGTGCCTGGCAGAGGGCACAGCTCACAGTTGGGCCCCCAGCCACGGCCTCCGTCACAGCAGCACTCAGACTTGGTGACGCTGTTGCGGCTGCTGGATGTCATCTGGCACAGAGTCTGGAGGACCTCCGTGAAGCAGAAGCCCTGCCTGTTGTCTGCAAACAAACAAAGACATGTTGTTGTTGTTGTTGTTGTTGTTGTTGTTGTTGTTGTTGTTGTTGTTTTTAACCCAGTGTCTTCAAAAGGAATCTGGGAGATTTCCTTTTTTCCTTCGAAAGTTCCAACAAAAGCTATTGACTGTAAATTATAGAACAAAAACAAAGAGAAAAGAGCCTGTTGTGTGCAAACTATAAAAACAGACACGAGAAGAGATAAGAAAACTCTAAACGTCTCCCGGCTGACTCACTCTGACCTACTCACCGATGCACTCAGTCTGTGTGGGACTGGCATTGAAGCCCTGGTCACATCTGCAGCGATAACTCCCCACCGTGTTCTCACAGCGTCCATTCTGACAGATGCCTGGTTTAGCGCTGCACTCGTTCAGATCTGGACACAACACATCATATAAAGGTTTGTGTGATAAAACAGCTTAAAATGCAATTTACTTAATAATTAGTATTTTAGACAAATGGGCCTGGTGATTCATCTAATGGCACTTGGCTTGGTTCATTAAACGTATGACAAGGCTATGCATCAATCACAATTCTCGCATTAACTGTGGTTAACATTAACTTTTGCCAGAAATAATAAGCTGGTATAAAACAATAATAATGGTTTCCAACTGGAGAAACGTAATACGTGACCTTAAAATTAGCTTTGATTTCTAACAATGCCTCTATTGGATGTTCTATGGCATCCCGGAGGTTATTTTGCGCTTGATGACACTTGATCGCCAACATTTGGGATCATTCATACTCCTGTCTTCATGCCTATATCCTTTTATAAACAAGCCTAACCAAACCAAACTCACCAAGTGATTTACTATGCACCTCCTAGAGCTGTGGCAAGAGTGATAATAACTCAGAGTAGTCATTGAGGCTATCAGCTTCATTAAGGCTATCAGCTTCAGCTTCAGTTTCAGCTTCATTAAGGCTATCAGCTTCTTTTCACCAGTGAGAGTTAGGGCTATTTGCAGTTAAACACCGGTTTGGGAACCATGTTGCACTTGACACAGTGTTGTGATCGTACCCATGCAGCCCTCTCCGTTGGGCTGGCGCATGAATCCTGGCGGGCAGATGCACATGAACGTGCCGATGAGGTTCTTGCACGTCATGCCGCGCGACTCGCAGTCGTCAAGGCCATCCTCACACTCGTTCTGGTCTAGAAAAAAGAATGACAGAGAGAACGTTACGTTTACACCGCACAGCCTGTGTGTGCTTGGGAGTCAGTAATAATGACAAATAACCCTATTGGAGGTCAAAGGCGATGACGTCCGACCTTTTCTGTTGCTGTGTGAATCTGAAAGCATTATGTCACATGGGCGGTAGGGCTTGAGAGTAACGTAGGCCACTATTAAGCCAGCCAGGGTCGGTCTGCTGGCAAGTTTGAAAATGGAGCTAGGGTCCTGTTTATAAGTGAAATGTAAATAAGAGCATATATAGCCCAAGACACTGAGGGATTCAACCTGTTCAGAGTTTACAGTCTGAAAGTCTCTTGTCCACTGCACTTCAGCTTCTCATCCAGGAGTGTAAACGCTCTTGTGTGTATTTTCCATCCTCATAAAGACTCCAGGAAAATGGTCTATCCATTACGTAACGCCAAAAATGTGGATTTACATTATGAATTCTTTATTGAAAGACAGCAGCTGAAGCTCATGCCACTCTGTCTGGGCTTCTTGTCAAATAACACCTCAGTGTCGTCTCAGGAATGCCATGGGAAGATACCGTACGGCCTCCTCATTTAACAGCTCATCCAGTTCAAACTCGTACACTGCAGCTAAAATGACCTTCCGATTGTTACCAGGGGTAGATGGACTACCTTTAAGCCGCAACTGTATTTCACAAGGCTCTGTGTATCTAAACAATCTAAACTCGGTTGTGGGAACGCTACGTCTACGTATGTCCGATGGATTACCTTTGCACATCCTGCGGTCCTCCCGGAGGACGTAGCCGGTGGGGCACTTGCACTCGTAGGAGCCGTGATTGTTGACGCAGCGGAAGGCGCACAGCAGCGGGTTCAGGGCGCACTCGTTCACATCTGGATGGGCACAGAGGAGGCAGACGCACCGCCGAGCTCTTACTTCACGGCCACAACAGCGCATGCACAATCAGTAGTTCCATATGTTTAACAACATTATAATG
Organism: Sardina pilchardus; assembly: GCF_963854185.1. Lineage (NCBI taxonomy): Eukaryota > Metazoa > Chordata > Actinopteri > Clupeiformes > Clupeidae > Sardina > Sardina pilchardus. Next base: position 2,230,967 of record NC_085004.1, read on the forward strand.
ACCGCGACCGGCATGATGTTTTTTAAATGGAAAAGATTAATGTGCAGCGAGCTGTCCATATGGAGAGCGATCATCTTAATGGGTTCATCAGCGTGAGGCGATACATCACTGGACATCTTGGTGCCATCATCAGCGTTTTCCTTGGCGTCACAGATATCTCACATCTGTATAAACATCTATTGAGCAGGAGGAGAATTAGCGGAGTTGCTCAAGATAAAAGGAAGTCACACCATACCCTCGCACGACATCATGGGTCCTGGCTCGAAGCCCTCGTCACAAGCGCACTCAAAGGCCCCGATGACGTTGGTGCAGGTCCCGTTGCCACAGGGGTTGCCGAGGTCACACTCGTTGATGTCTGTGGGGGGTGAGAGGAGGGAGACCAAACGTCAGCCTGACTGTGCTGCGGCCATTTCTGTTCACCACAGCTTTCCCTGCTCACTTCTCATTTGCCTTGAGTATCATGCCAGACACAAACATGTATGTTTTTTCAAAAAAGTATATTTTACGATTCTGACTATGACCAACTTTTCCAGAAACTCACCTTCACAGTTGATGCCAGAGGTGTCCAGTCTGAAGCCAAAGGGACACTCGCAGCGGTACGATCCATCCGTGTTGATGCACTCTCCGTTATTGCAGGCATTCGGGTTGGTCGCGCACTCATCGATGTCTAACCCAAAACATCAGATAGCAAACTCATGATCTGTCCTGGCATGGCTATCATTTTGAAGGCATTTAACTAATATGATTTCCAACCACAGAGCATAGAGCAAGCTTACCAATAGCCTTGTCATCTGGTCCAAAGGTCTGGCCAACATGGTGACACAGAACTGTGAATGCCTCTGGAAAAAGAAATGGAAGCATATAGCTTAGCAAACCCTACTTATGCATCCTATGCATTTCTTATGCATTCAGGTCTTCTAGGTATGAATAATATTTTTTTTAAAAAGCTCATGATTTCAAAAGTGTGAAATGTGTCTTGCAGGGCTTCGGGGGCAACTGGACTGACCCTCGCCCACGCTGGGGCAGATCTCGCAGGGGTCGCCCCAGCCCTGGCCAGGCATGGCGCTGCAGCAGCATTGCCCCTTGGTGGTGTTGTGGGCCTTGGGGGCCAAGCAGCGGCCGTTCTCGAACTTGGTGTAGCAGTAGTGGATCCGCATGTCTGAAGGACAGAGATAGAGAGCGAGTGAGAGAGAGAGAGAGAGAGACAAACAAAGTCAAGTTCATGCTCATCCATATTTCAGACATTCAAATGAGTTTCTGAGGCACACGGTGGGATTTAAGGTGGGATTAGAGTGGATTTAAAGTGGATTTTGAACAATCACAAGAGCAGGCGCCTTCTGGGTCGTTCAGGAGCCTGACCCGGGCCTTTGGCTCCAGGGTTCCACTCTCCTCATCAGTGGTGCGAGACCGGACCATCGGAAACGTCCCCTGACCGGTCTCGGAGGTGCAGGCCTCTGGACCCAGGGGCCTCGGCGCTCCTCGCACGGCCACTGTAGCGTAGACGCCCGTGGCTGAGCCAGAGCCCATCCCTCACTCGCACTCGCTGGAGCCCTGCGAGGGACCTGTTTTTCTTCCTCCTCAGCTGGTAATGAAAAGCAGGCCGAGGAGATGTGGCCTCTGGAGTGTTTGTACTGGCCTTCCCTCGCTCTACACAAATAATCCGTCTGACCCCCGTAGATCATACGACACACACACACACATGCAGACAGACAGACACACACACACACACACACACCTGGCTTAAAAGCACCGTGGAAGAATGTGGAGTGAGCGTCTCATTCCTTTTTCTCCCCCGAAAAGTGATTTATCAGCTTATTCTTTCCCTGTCTTTAGTCTTTAACCAAAAAAACACCCCCCCCCCCCCCCCCCCCCGTCCCTCCCGCCCCTCGTCCCATCAGCATCAGCCTCCCACCCACAGCATCGGCTTCGTCTGTGGTATGACAACAGTCCACGCCAAAGCCACTGGAAGCATTCAGAGGGCATCCAATTATCACATGGCAGCCAGAGCTGTGGTGAAATACTGAAGTGTTGTGTTTAATTGAGGGGGAGCCTGGGGACCATCTATTATTCAATTGTGTGTTTTTCCCTCAAATTCCCAAGACCTGCTTCTCATAATTTGGTGGACCTCGCCCATCGGCCAGCGCGCCGTCCCGTGTGTGGGAGAGGGAGGCAGAGGCCGTAAACCTTCCCTTTCAACTGATGTCATCACTCTCTTCAGTATGGGGGAACTCCCAAACACATTCCTGCGCCGCGGATGACGACATGGAAAAACAGCAGCTCGACGTGGGGAACCTTCGCCTCCCTGGGGATGTGTTGGCTCTGGTGTTAATTGCTTGTGAACGAGGATGAATATTCGATCTGGTAATTAAAACATACCTCAAGCGCTCGAAAGAAAAGCTAGAAGACAGAAGTTGACCACAGGTTAGTGCGCTGTATTTCCCTCACTTGGTGACCTGAGCTGTGAAAATGCACGCCTGATTTATCTGCATTATGGAACGGATCACGGGAGACACAGCAACGCTCACTCGAAGGTGGTAAAGGGGCCCCAACATAAAGTGGATACACAGTATGACACTATGCTGAAGTCCAGAGGAAATTCCAGTAATGGCATGGTGTGTATGCTGTGATATAATGATTTACTCTTAGGGACATTGTACTACAATATATTTTCTTTCAGCATACAGTAAAGCCTTTCTTCCTTCTCACTTAAAACAACGGATCCTGGCTTAAGTGGGCTAATCTAAAAATGAGCTTGCTGAAACAGCTTACCCAGGCATCTCCGTCCCGAGGAGGTCAGTTGGTAGCCCTCTGGACAGTCGCATCTGAAGCCACCTGGAGTGTTCGTGCAGGTTCCAGAGATGCAGATATCGGGGCTCTGTGTGCATTCATCAATATCTGCCACAAGAAACAGACAAAGCACATCTCATCTGTACAAAGTCATTCCTTACATGCACTATGCATACAATGTCAGACCACAGAATTTGTTTGTGGGAGTAGCAAATCAAATGGGAATGTTATGCGTCAACGGCTTGTATTGTAATAATAAACATTTTGAAAACATAGAAAAACAGAAAATGACAGAATACCACAAATGTAATGGGGACCACACACACACAGCAGCTTTTCTTTTTTCCCACTTGGAAAGTGATCTGTCATTTCATTTTTGCCCTGCCCTTCACCAAAAGATGCATCTAACTTATCCCCTGCTTTGAAAAATGATGTTCTTCTAAATAACTGATGATTACTGTAACTTAATCAAATCCATGTTCCGACAACTAAATGGGAATGTTTTTGGAATCAAAATAAATAATAGTCAGGGCATGTCAACCTTTTATCTCTATGTATTTCATTATTTTATGTCTATTACAGTATACAAAACTAATGCAGTTTGCTACATAACACAGCGATCCGTGGAGTCTTGCATGAAACTCAACTGACTGAAGAAGCTGGACTTGAAGTGGCTTCATCAGACTGGCATTATAAACAAAGAGTATGGGCCCTGCAAACTCCGCTGTGGTTTTCAGGGGAGACTGAACAAAGCTGACAGGGGGCTTTTGGAACTGACCCTGGCCTTCCTGTCGAGCTCAGCGCGACTGGCCTGTGAGCACTTGACAGTAGTTTGATCCAGCCTGAGCATTACAGACCACAGAGCTCCTGACCACAAGCGTGTGTGAACAGGTGTGCTTCCCTGAGTGCCTGCAGCTCGTATGGGACACTGTCAGCAAATGCTGAGTTACACTCGTTTGGGAGTTGTGTGGTTTCGTGTCACTCTTAAAACAGAGCTCTAAAAGACCTGCAGATCGGCTCCTCACCCAAACGGAATGAAAAACACACACCGCAGGAAACACTACAAGTGTAGATTGCTAGAGGTTATGGCCTTAAGGTCACTGTAGTCTATAAACATCCTCTTTCAAACACAACATCATATCAATTCATGTATTTAACTCTACCTAGATTCACATCTACCTATTTATTTATCTGTCTGTAAATAAAAAGAGCCAGGGAGCAGCACTAGACGTCCCAGGTCAGTAAACAAAGTTTATGCAGGATATGAGAGAATGTCCCACATCCCAGGTTATGCACGCAGTGTCTGTGCGTGTGAGTGTGTGTGTGCATGTGCATGTGTAAGAGAAGAGAGTGTGTGTGTCTTTGTCTTTATGTGAGTGTGTATGTATGCATATGTGTGTGTGTGTGTATGTGTGTGTGTGTGTGTGTGTGTGTGTGTGTGTGTCTGTGTGTGTGTGTGTGTGCGTGTGTGTGTGTGTGTGTGTGTGTGTGTTTATATCTCCTGACACTGGCAACGGGAGTGTCTGTTGCAAGAGGCCGTCTAGTGTCACATTATCATGCTTTACAAGACCAGGGCATGCATGCAGTGTGCACTACCACAGCCCAGAGATGGGCCTGGGAGCTCAGTGGCCAATGTATATATATACCTTCACACTTCTCATCCACCACGTAGTACCCATTAGGACAGATGCATCTATAGGTGCCATCCAGGTTCTGGCAAGTTCCGGGACCACATCGTCCAGGGTTGTCGGCACACTCGTTGATGTCTACAGGAGAACACAGAGCATTAAATCAGAACCTATCATCTGTCCTCATAACAAGAGCACTTGAACCCACATATGATCTTCTATTACTGCCAAACACACTGAGTGCTCAGCTCAGTCTTCTTTTTTTTTTTTTTCCTTTCGCACAACCTCAAAAATTAGCCACAAGAAATCGTATCCTGTTTTTCTTGGCAGCGGGCGCCGTGCTGGGGGTAAGGGCCTTCCTCTTACCCACACACATCCTCCCGTCCGCCGAGAGCTCGTAGCCGTCCCGGCACACGCACTGGAACGAGCCCACCGTGTTCAGGCAGTTTCCGTTGCGGCACAGGCCCCGTTGCGTGGCACATTCGTCCGTGTCTGAAACACAATCACAAAAACGGAGTCGACAAAACAGTCAACAGCAAAAAAAAAAACAGAAAAGCTGGTCGGTCCAAACACCTGGCCAAACATGCCTGGCCATAAACAGTCAAGCTCTGTGTTGAGCACAAGGCACTCCGCCGTAAGGCTTCAGTACTAATGGCATGCTGGCAGTTTAATACGATTTCTAAACGATGTCCAGTCAGTTTCGGTCGTGACACTTGAGCATGTGTCAGTGTCCAGGGCGTGTGAAAGGAGAGCACGGTCATGCGTCTCGAGGCGTACCAATGCAGTCGTTGTTGTGGGAGTGCTCGAAGCCAGGGTAGCAGATGCAGTTGTAGGAGCCCAGTGTGTTCTTGCACGTCCCGTTTCCACACGGCTGCCTCTCGCATTCATCCACATCTAATGAGCAGAAATCAACCACACCCGCAGATAAGGCCACTTGAACTCCCAAAACAGTAAACGAGCCAAAACAGCAAACATACAAAATAAACATGAACTGCAGTATTAAATGTGAGCGACTAACCTATGCACATGGACTCATCTAAGGTGGCCTTGTATCCATTAGGGCATAGGCAACGGTAACTGCCTATGTTGTCAAAGCACTGTCCGGGGTGGCAGACATTGGGATTCTCAATACACTCATTACGATCTGCAGAAAGAGAAAAGAAAAAAAATCAACAGATCTAATAATCATCATCATCATCATAATCATCTTCATTTACAGTAATCATATAGCTCTATCTGTTGTCTTGCTTGTATTTTACACTGACATATAAATATACCACTGTGAAAGACGAGCCCTCTCCTTTTCCCCAATGACAAACTTTTGACCACCTGCCAGTTGTGCAACACAGACTTTGCCACCACACACATGTTTATGTGTATACAGTATGTTTGTACTGTAGGTAGGGGTCTGTATTAAGCTTTTGATTTTAACTGAATGGTACAGCACATGTCCGTTTGTCTACTGAAGATCCCCGGATTTCATGTTTGGGCTCCCATTGTGCTGCCTGGATCTGCCGGTTTATGGACTAATAATTATATTTTTGTTCAGAACTGTTCTCTCCTGCCACCTCTTTCCCTCCACACAACTCTAATTCAGTGTCGCACCTCCCACAACGTGGGGTGGCCATCTCAGTCCCTCACAACCACCATCACCATTAGTATCACTGGTTCACTCTACACTCTACACTATTCCCATCACCAGTCTAGTCTGGGCGATCAGAACCATCCTCATCTTCATCGTCCTCTTCCTCTTCATCCCCACCGTTGCTACCTTTGGCCGCATCCCAGACAGAGAGCTGTGCCACTGCACACAAAATAAGCCCAGCCGGTGGGAAGCCAGCGGGCTGAGAATTCCCAGACCCTGAGTCATCCTCCGAGGGGCCTTGTGCAAAAACCCCCGCAGCACCAGCACCAGCACCAGCAGCAGCACCAGCAGCAGAGGCAGCAGAGGCAGCAGAGCTGGGCCTGCTCTGCACCGAGGAGAGGCCGGGCCCTTGTGATGGATTGCCCTCCTCCAGAGCTTGAAATAGCTCCCGCTGTTGTCCAGTTATAACAGAGCATAGCTCATGTCTTAATGTTTCCTTTCATGCGAGGATGGGCGGGGGGGCAATGCATTCTATCCCTGAGACGCTGCTCTCGCTTGGGCACGGTTCACAGTTTCACAAGCGCGGCGGGCCAAGAGTCGAGGGGGAATTTTTATTTCACAGTAAAACTTCCTGAGTGCAAATTAAGACCTTTGGGGTGGTTACACGCAACTAAGCTGACATTCATTTCAAGGTATGGTGAGGTTCTGTCATTGAAAGTATCCCAAGACAGAATACTAGCATGGTATTTGGGCTAAGCATTTTTCTATGGTTTGACTTTCTGTACGTGGAACTGACAGGGAACAGAATCTTTGGATGTCTTTCATTAGAAGTGAATTGAAAACGGCCCTGAAACGACATTTTCAGTTTATGTCTCAGACATGAAAGATGACTTTGTCTATTTTTCTTCGTCTTGCTAACTCCTTAGACACTGTTAGTGATTGATTACGCTGCTATTCTACTCACACGGCTAGTTCTCTCGTTCATTCCTGAGAGTGACTAAATGCCTAGCATTGCTGTGGATACTACAGATTAGCCTCTGTCTCTGATCATGAGGTGGAACTCAAAAGCAGAGAAAATGTAGTATATTTCCCTATAGAACAAATTATGCATAAGTAGTGAACACTGTGAGTCTGACCCACTGTAAGTGGGGATGACTTAGATAAACAAAGTTATTCATAGTTACTAGACTACGTGGCAACACATGTATGATGCACAAGCATCCTGGGACAAGATATGTTTGCATTGACATTTTGTACTGTACGAGCATGCTTCATGAACCGTGGCTCTGGGAGGAATAAACACAATCTTCAGTATTCTTTCATCTTGCAAGTTTGCATTATTGGATTATTAAATACCCATTTTTTGACACGACAAAAACACAAATCAATCTAACACAAACACAGTCATGTGGTTAGGGATTGTTTGCAGCTCCTAAGATGGGGTCTTACCCAGGCACTGTCCTGTCGGAGTGAAGCGGTAGCCAGGCTTGCACTCACAGCGGTAACTTCCCGGCAGGTTCTGACAAGCAGCATTCTGCTGGCACACGGGTCCATTCTGACACTCATCAATGTCTGAGAATATGCACACACACACACACACACACACACACACACACACACACACACACACAAACACACAGTTGAATTCACATTACTAGACCATAGCCCATCTTTACAATGACTCATGTGTGACCCCAATGACACACAGACACTGAATTATGCAAACTATTTGCGTGTGTTTCCGTGTATGTTGGTTGCCACGGCTAGGATAAGCACCAAGCACTTTGGGCATAGACAAGAGTAGACTATCTCAGCCAGAGGGAACTGGTGTACCGTACCAACCTTCACAGATGAGCAGCTTGTCATTATAGACAAATCCCATGGGGCACTCGCACCTGAAGCTGCCAATCATGTTGATGCACAGACCATTCTCACACAGACCAGCAATCTCCTTGCACTCATCGATGTCTGTCAAACCACACAAGAGCATATGTGCTTAGTTTTGCATTACAACATTTTTGAGATATTAAAGCAACAAGAATGTGATTTACACTCCTTCTTACCGATGACTTGTCCAGTGTAAATGTCAATATAGTAGCCAGGTCGTTCACTGCCGCATAGACGTGCAAATTCAGCTGTGGAGAGAAGACAAATTCACAAAAACAAAGTTCATGATTGAGGAGGGGAAAGTTGGCATGGTACAGTAAGCCCTTGGCATTTGAGCTGTGTACCCACTCGTGCTTGGTACAGGACACTGTTCGCACGGCTTGTTCCAGGCTCGGCCAATGTTGTATGAGCAGCAGCACATCTTCTTGGTGACGTTGAAGTTGAGCTCCCCATCACATGTGGCATTGTCTGAATAGTAATTCCTGAAGCACAGGCTCTTCCTCATGTCTGTGTGGATTCAAAGTATGGAGTATCAACAAAGGTAGAGGGAAAGATTTCTATAAATATCCCAACTGACATCTGTAAGGATACTAGTCTGAATTATATCATAATGACTCTCTGTTTCACTAAGTCAAAGTTACGAGATTAAAATGTAAGAAACAAATGCTCACCCATGCAGTTGTTGCCGCCATTGATTTGCATGTAATCTGGTGGACAGATGCAGGTATAGTTGCCGATGGTGTTGTAGCACTGACCGGGGCCGCAGATTCCTGGACGTTCACATTCGTTCACATCTGGAACAGGGCGAGACACAGAGAAGAGGACATCTCATTAGGGTAGGCTCTCATTGTAACCATGCCTTTAAGCCTCCCGAGGATGGTAAAAAACAAATAGCAAGCTAGCCCTGCAGTTAGCTAAGCAAAAAAAGAAAAGAAAATAAATCACATCCTCTCCAAAATGATATGGATGCTTGCAAATTCCAGACACAACCTTTTTGTTCCGCCGTCCAACCAACACGGGGCCCAATTAAAATGCCGTTAAGCACATGTTGGCCAGGGAGGGCGATGATCGCTAGTCTCTGCGGGGCCATGCATTCTGTAACAGTGCTCTGTCGCGGGGGATGGCAGTTGACCACAACACAGGCTCCCAGTGACAGGACCGGATGGGCCTTCTGGAGGGGATTAGGCCCCAAAGTCAGCCGCTCCTCCAGATTTATCGACACATGTGACGGCATGCAGTGAGCCCAACCACCAGCATGATGGCTAGGACACAACAAATGCTAGCATCGCTTGTTTTGATACTCCCCCCCCCCCCCCCCCCCCCCTCTTCTCCATCCTAGGAAAACAAGCGGCTGGTCTCAATTTCCTTTCTGCCTAAAATGTTTCAGAGATGGAGCCCTAAGGGGGAGAAAACAGACTTTTTTTTATCCTTTACCTTCACAGACCCTGTTCTCTTCGTTCAATGCGAAGCCCTTCTGACATTCACACTGAAAGCTCCCAAATGTATTGATGCAGTGTCCTCCTTGGCACAAACCAGGAAGCTCCTGACACTCGTCGATGTCTGCCAAACAAGGAGAGAGAGAGAAATAGAAAAAAAACAGATGTATATGTTATATATGTATAAGAGTGAGATGTTATTCAGTATGTATTACAACAACGCTCTCATACATCACAACTGAGCAGCTCTCCAGAGAGCAATGTGTGTGTAACTTAAAAACTGTGACCAAAAACATTTACCCTCCAGGATGACAGTGATGGGGTTCGGCCGGAAGCCCTCTCCTCCAGGACACAGGGTTTTATACTCCGCTGAAACAGGTCACATCAGACCATTGAGCACACGCACCAACATCGGCTACACACCATCATAAAAACACCAAGGCTAACAAACAAAATGACTTACAGTACACCCTCCAAACGCCCCCGCTCTACCACACACACACACACACACACACACACACACACACACACACACACACACACACACTCACCCCACCTCCCCAAAACAACCCCACCAAAGTTATAAAGCTGCAAGATTTAATAAGGCATTTGTCTTCACTCACGACTGCACAAAGAGGTCTTTTGTAATCTACTTTATTAAAAAAACAGACACCAACACAGTTAAGACCGTGCTGACAAAGACTAACACTGCTGGCCTGCCAAAAGAGCCGGGGTGACTCACAGGAGTTGAGTGAGGGGCATTCCTCACAGGGCGTCCCCCACGCCATGCCCTGGGAGCAGCAGCAGGAGGCCTTGGACACCCCCTGGCCAATTTCGTTGGAGCAGGACAGGCTCTCTGACGCGTCGCCACGGGACTGGACGTCCAGGTAACAGTTGCCAGATCGGGTGTCTAGAGACAGGCACACACAGTGGGTGTGGGCACAGTGATCAATTTTTCCACAGGAAAAAAAACAAATTTGTGATTCATTGCGGGTAGCATTGACTACATTTACAAATGTTTTTAAGCCTCTATTCCAAACACATTTGACAGCCATCTAATGCGGTGGGTCATAAACATAACTGTATTTAATTACATGTACAGTTCCCAGAGGGGTCGTTAAGAAACCTCTAAGCAGTTGGTAGAACTCACCCACGCAGCCAACCCCTGATGGGTTAAGCTCAAAGAATGGTGGGCAGTTGCATCTATAGCTGCCAGCAGTATTCTCACAGTGCCCACTGATGCAAATGGTAGGATCAAGACACTCATTGACATCTGTGAAGTAAAAGAGAGACACATTATGACATGTATAGAAAGCAGCAGTGTCTTATTTATTGTGCATTATGCATGCATGACTGCTTTGTGTAGTTTGGCAGAATTGGGGCTGCCACAGAAAATACATGAGCCCTGCACAATGCTAAGATTGTTTTGTTTGGTTGCGCTCAGTATTGTATGTCCACATGAATGTGTCTGTGTGGCATCTGTATATACGCATTATGTGTGAGTTGGCGGTCCACCGTCGCTGCGAGGGATGACCACAGCTGACCCCGCGCGGCTCTGCGGTGTGTCGGCCTCCATCGCCTCCCACTATTTCTGCACGCGCTCATTCCCCATGACAGCGCGGCTAGGGAGGCCGATCACTCTTTCCATTCCCTCCACGTGAGGCGGAGCGGTGCCATCCATTGTGCCGGAGCGCCACGACCTCCGCTCAGTGCTGGCAGCGCCACGCGGCTCGAGTCATGCCTGCAACCTCTCGGTGGCCCGGCGCCCACAAACACACACGGGCATGCTCCGTGTTTACCGTGAACTCAGTGTCATTATCGCCTCATAATGGCTGTGAAATGGGTGGTCATTACCGACCCCTTCGATGAGTTTGACGCAATCCGCCCCGAGGGGGAATGATCCGTTTGGCTTGGACCGAGAAAGCTGTGCAATATTCGCCTGACCTCATTCCTGAGTCACAAAGCGAGGCACCTCAGAACGAGGAGAGTCGAGTTTCCACTGGGCTGACAGTAAACACTATATCGTCTTTGCGACGAGGGCCCTGGCGCTGTGGGGGAAACGTGTGGCTTACCTGTGCAGTTGCCGCCGCTTCTGTCCAACTCGTACCCGATGTGACATTCACATCTGAACAGGCCCGGAATGTTCTGGCACCTCCCGTTGATGCAGACGTTGGAGAAGGAGCACTCGTCTATGTCTGCACGGACAAGAGAGAGAGGGGAGGCCAGCTGTTAGGGATTAGCCCGATCATGGGACGGGACGGAGGGGAAAATCAACAGAACGCGGGGAGGGGAGGAGAGGACGTGTGAAGCGCCCAGCGGAGTGACAGTTCTGGGGCAGAGAGGCAGGATGGAGCCCTGCGGAGGAAACCCACACCTCTGCTGGAAGCAGCTGATTACAGCGCGCCATCACATCCACTCACAGCCTGAGCATTCACACACTCAACACTCACTCACAAGTGGTTCTAAAAACAGAGTAAACAGACTTAACAGACTAAGCAGCATGTTAGTATAAGCTTAATCATCCGACTAAATACACAAGTAATCTCAGGAGCACAGGGAGCAGTTGCTCTAACAGTTTTGGACGTGGTTTTATGAGGTGGATACATGTGATGCCTGGTGAAAGTAACATGAGCTGTTGTGAAACCTTGTGAGCGGATATTCAGGAGCAGAGCAGATCTGAGGGCATCCTTACCTTCGCAGGCTTTGCCGTCGGGCGTGGGGAAGAAACCCATGTCGCACTCGCAGCGGTAGCCCCCGGGCACGTTCAAGCAGTGGCCGCTCTCGCACAGGTTCACGTTCTCCGCACACTCGTCGCTGTCTGCACAAACCAAAGAAGAGGCCACTGGGTTCTGGTGAACTGTCATCAGAATCGGGAACGCTCAAGTGGGGACAGGTGTGTGGGGAGGGGAGGGGAGGGGCGGCGCACCTGAGCAGTAGAAGCCGTCTCCACCGAAGCCTTCCTTGCACACGCAGCGGTAGGAGCCCATGGTGTTCATGCAGTCGGCATTGTGACTGCACATGTGCGTTCCGTTGGAGCACTCGTCCAGATCTGAAATATGCAATGAACAAACATACTTTACATTCATCAATGAAACATGCACTTCTTTGGCTCTACAGTACTGCATTTCATTGGCTATACTGCATTTCATTGGCTCTGTACCTGTGCTCTGCTAAATGACAATAAAGTTAAATAATCTAATCTACTCTACTCTTTGGTTATAACTAAATGCACTGGAGTCACTGAAGTTGGTTCTGAGGTTGTCTGAGGTCATAGTGGTCAGAGGGTACTTGCATATAGATTGTAAATCTTAAACCCAAACATGGCAAACAGGAAATGGAGTACAACAGGCCATGACCTTGACATGACCTCAGACTACTGCTAACACCAGGATCAGCACTGACAGCTAACGGATGGGCTTCTCAGTGTGTTTACATGCCTCAGCCTGAGGGCTCTTACCTGTGCATTTCACCCCGTCGCCGATCCAGCCCGGGGCACAGCTGCACTTGAAGCTGCCCGCTGTGTTGGTGCACGTGGCATGTCTGTCACAGTTATGGGCTCCAATCTCACACTCGTTGATATCTAAGGGAATTCAAGAAGAGAAGTTACAACAGCTACTTGACTTTACCGACAACATTAAGGGGAGAGGGAGGAGGAGGGAGAAGAAGAGAACTTGGGTTTATAAATGTTAAACTCTTGTGTTCTGGAAGTTGCTGTCGTGTGAGGTTGATGCACATTTCAATCACAATGACAACTGAAAACAATGCTAGTTGTGAATGATGTAGATATGCTAGCTATTCCAACTGACAGGCAGTGTCTGTGCAGTCTGGGTTGTGACCAGGGCGCTGTCCTGCTCAGTGACATGCCCTATAGGGGGAGAAGTAAGCTGCTGCACTGATCTGCCTTTCAAAACCTCTGGGCTCGCTATCAAGCCTCCTGACCGCAGAAGCACTTAATAGAGCAAATCTAATCCGCCAAGAATGCAACAAACTTATTTCCAGCCGGAGTGCCACTCATACGACACGGGCCTGTCTGTTCGCTGGCCGTGGAATGCCCAGAAAGGCAGTCTCTTTGTCCGGCGAGGAACAAGGGACTCCCACATCGCGCCATGCTGCCCGCCCACCCTGTCCGTCAGCCATGGGAGGCTGCACTCGCCCTGGATCAGCTGCCCCACTGGCCCCCTTCTGCGCGGCTCTCTCGTCCGCCGCCACCCGGGTCCAGCCAGCCAGCCTGCCCCTAATTGGTGTCCAGCTCCAGTGTGTGTGTGCGCAGCGCTGTATACAGTTGGGGAAGCGAGGTGAGGGGTTCCTTGACACGGACGAGGGAAATGTCACAACACTCCCAGCATCCCCGGCTAATCAGAACAGTCCTAAAAGGCAACACACGCTCGGTTGCCAAGTGACGTCGGCGTCCGCACAGACAAACACAGCTGGCAGGAGCCGGAGCTGCTCCGTGTTGATCGGGGCCCGGAGCTGGAGCTGGAGCTGGAGCTGGGAAACGGCTGGCATGTGTGCTGGCCCACACCCCCCTACACTGCGCTGCACGCCTCCCTCCACTTAAAATATGACTCTAATAAACCACAATGCCGTGCCTGCTCTAATGTGCCATATAAACCATTGTCTTTTAATAGTGCAGCAGTTGTTTGAGGACTAGATGTTCTCCAGTGGAGAAAACAAGTTAACGTTGGGAGGGTTGTGAGAATAATTATTGAATTCCTTTGGACTGGAGTTACATGGAGTTTGACATTTATAAATGAGACACATCGTGACTCTCATCCCACTGGAGACGACATGATGAAACCTTAATGCTCTCTCAGTGGACTAAAACGTGTAAATTTGACTTAGTCCTGCCATCTCCTGTGGGAAGCAGGGACCTTTCAGGCATCAAACAAATGTGTCATGATGTGTCTAAGAAATGTCGGTAACACTTTACTTGACGGGTTCATTCATAACACATTCATAACAGCTGTCATGAACTGCACATGAAGCATTCATGACTGTTTCATAAAACATGAGTCAACATTCATACCAACCCCTTCATGAATGTGGAAGACAATATATCAAAAACTTGTCAAAATAAAAGTCCAACAATCGCAAAGCAGCATTGCTGTCTTTTTTGTTTTAGCCAACCTGATCATGTCACATCTTAGTCAACGGGGAAGTCCAGTGTCCAGGAGAATTTCGTTTTTTGTTTGTCTGTGTGTTTATTTTATGCTAGTAACCTCTGAAGAATGCATAGTTGTCTACACCAATGACTGTATATAGATATATAAAACAGGAATGTCCAACCATTCAGAGGTCCACAGATGGTCAGTTCACTTCCCAGTATGATGAATACTTCACAACTCCTATAGTGACATTTGAAGTAGACTTCATAAAATATTCATGAGGTGTTTACAAATGCTGGAGAGGATTCATAATACCCTGTATAATATGGATTACTAGATTGTTGGACTTTTATTTTGACAAGTTTTTGTTGTTTTGTCTTCCACATTCATGAAAGGGTTGGTATGAATGTTTAGTCATGTTTCATGAATCAGTCATGAATGCTTCATGTGCAGTTCATGACAGCTGTTATGAATGTGTTATGAATGAACCCGTCAAGTAAAGTGTTACCGAAATGTCAAAAGTCACAAGAGTCAAAAAATGATTTATGAATTTGCGTTGTCAATAACATGGGATATTAAAACAGACCTTTGAGTTGCTTGTAGTCCTTAATGCCATGTGAGATTTATGAGCCTCACTATAAGCTTTTATCCTAGGGAGCCTCTGGGGTTTGTCCACTGAAAATGTATCTTGCCAATAAATAAAGCTATTTTCTTAAATAACGTTTCCAATTATATTAGAACAAAAAGACCTTACAGTATGTGAAAAATAACTACTGCTAAAACAACCAAACTACTCTAAAACCATTTCAAAGGAATTGAATATGATTGTGAGAGGAAATACTAGTACCTTCCAGTATAGCTAGATAGATACATCTGATTAGAATAAAGGGCTTTTAAGTTGAAATCCTCTCAGATCTAGTATATATCTAAATATTTCAAAAGGATTTTTCCCATTAAGCATTCTCAGGTCAAGATGAATAAGATTTAGTGCATAGATATAAGATGAGAGACCTTGGCAAGATGAAAATTATTTGCAGTAAAAAAGAGAGAGAGAGAGAGCGTTCAGAGCCCATAACAAAAGATGTACACTGGTTCTGGAAGCATCTGGAAAACTTTCATGTGAAACAATCCCTGGCCTGCTGCCTGTGGTAATTCCACAGAGGCAAGGCTCACATGAGAGGATTGAGTGGAGGCCTGGCACTGCCATACCAAGATTTCAGATCTCTCTCTCTCTCTCACACTCTCTCTCTCTCTCACACACACACACTCTCTCTCTCTCTCCTCTCTCTCTCTCTCTCTCTCTGTCTCTTTTCTCTACTTTCTGCACTTTCTGTGATCTTGTCACTCAGATGCCCCACAATCAAGGAGAATGAAACATCATAATCAAGCTCAATCTCGTTAGAGAGAGGAGGGCGTTCAATTTTCACTGCACAAATTTGAGGCCTAGTCCCAACAAAAAAAAAATCAAGGTGCCCTGGTGTTAATATGAGGGCCTGAGAGATGTCGTGAGCTGATTACAGGATGCCTTGGAAGTATTCATATGATTACAGATACTTAGATACTTCCTGTGAACCTTTGAAACAAACTGTAGGGGTCTGGGGGGGGGGGGTCATGAAAACAACTGCAGCACGCAAAGAATGTGGAAACTCCACCAGTAATAAAAAAAAAAATGCAAGCAGTCCTCCAACGCAGTGCTGCAAAATTCGCTTGAGGAAAGACAGAGAGAGAGACAGAGTGAGAGAGACAGAGAGAGCGAATAATCTGTGTCACAGTCACGTTCCAGTTTACGTGTCCTAATGGCAAATTCAGATTGTGCATTTTGAAAAACTGGGCTAATGCTTTGCATATGGGCGAGGGAGGGAAGTCTCTAACAAAGGCATGGAAAGCCATGACTGTAGACAGGGCTGAGATTTCAAGCGTGTCTACTGCACACAGTGGACATCCCATGTGCACAACAAAGGCAGCCCTCCGAGGGTGATTTAATGTGGACTTACAGTACACAGGGCCACTCCTAAGCTAGTAAACCCCTGTGCTTGACAAATGGACTCCCACCCTATCTTTATATGTGCAGCAACGCTCGGAGAGGACTAGAGCGAGAGAGGTGGGGATTATTCCCCAAAGGCAATCATTTGCAGCTGGATCAAGTCAGAGAGTGAGGGAGAGCTTTAGCTAAAATGGTGAAGGAAGGGCCCAGCCCTTGACATTTTCATTTCCAAATAGTTTGGAGTGGAGCACAGTTATGGCCATGCTTTACTTATGTGTCAAAGGGGCCCAGTAAAACCATAATGGTCACAATTCCAACTTTGGCTATTTGATGGTGATTAACCCGTGTTCTTTATTGTCAAAGTGAAACTACTCTCACCATTTCAAGTGCTAGCTAGAATTGGTGACATACTAGTGTGGCAATCATTTAAAGGTCTTAAGTCAAAAAGCAGAGATGCATGTGTTTTGAGGATCCAACACATGTGTATGCACATTCACGACTGCTTAAAGACATATGCACTTTCACAAAAGCCCCCTTGGCCATCATGCTATCTTGACTAGAAGCCAATTCAGTCTACAAGCATCTTGAGTGTTGTAGACAGGAAAGTACATATAAAGCCCCATTTCTACCATGGAGTGCTGTACGTGGCCATTCTGAGGAAAGAACTGGTGACTGTTCTTAAGGTATTAGAGGCAATGGTACAGAGGCAGGCCACAGGTTGTGTCATAGTGTGCTAACATGTGACTAGTTCAGTTGCTAGTTATTTGTGAATTTATTCAGCGTCCAGTATTCATCAGTATTCTTCTTCCTATATGTATGTATTCTGCTTTCTCAACCTTTTATTTAAGCTGAGCTGCCACCTTCATTTATGAGATTTTGTTGGTTTTCTTTGCCTTGTTCGATTGTAAATTCCATCATGGCAGAGGACTGAATTCCAATCAAATGGACCAAAACTTGGTGTGCTTTTTCCACTCCAGACTCTCGTATGATACACTTTCATTAAAACATGAGGCAAATAACATCTGTGTAGGATAGGAATGCTTGTTGCGCTGCCGAGCAGGGGTGGGGGGATTCTCCGAAGGTTGTTTCATGATTTGGTCCCACTTGTTTGTTTGTCGAACTGGAAACAATCGGCGATGACAGGCCAGCTGAGTCATGCAGATGGATTGCTAATAAAACCCAGAAAGTTGGCGGCCAAGCGTCACGTGCACACATGTCTTGGTTTCACACAGTCTCACTCCCTCCCTTTCCTCCCCACTTCTTTCTGTCTTCTACAGACACACACACACACACACACACACACACACACACACACACACACACACACACACACACACACACACACACACACACACCCACGCACACACACATGCAAATGCAACACACACACAACGCACATCTTGTAGGGTTTTTCTTATGGACCCTATTGGTCTGTCTGTTCTCCAATTTTCCAGCTTTCTTTTCCAAAACTCCAGCTTGCTGTTCTCAGTTGGCAGCTCTGTTTCCACCCTCGTTCAGTCTCCTCCTCTCCTCCTCTCCTCCTCTTTCTCTCAGTTTCTCTCTCTCTCTCTCTCCCGTTCTCTCTCTCTATAACTGAAGGTCATGGCCCCATTAGCTTTAGGGCGATTCCGCCTCGCTTGCATCGCATTTACAGTGACATCACCAGTCCTGCACTTCCCCCTTCGGCACCAGGCCTTCTGGCCGAAACATCTGTATCTCTGCACACACAAACACACACAATCAGGAACTGAGGCCTTAGCGTGCGTCTGTCTGTGTATCTGTGTGTGTGTGTGTACAGTATATGTGGGTTGGTTGAGTATGCCTGTATGCATGTATCTGAGAGGGCACGTCTGAGTGTGCGTGTACGTGTGTGTGTGTGTACGTGTACAGTACATGTGTGTGTGTGTGTGTGTGTGTGTGTGCGCGCGCGTGCGTGTGTGTGTGTGTGTGTGTGTGTGTGTGCGCTTATAAAATGCAGCTTCTCCAGCAGCTGGCTGGGTTTTGTTTTCCACTTGGCCCTGGCCTTGTATACACTATATCATCAGTTAACACCAATTAACAAACTATGTCCTTCCCCATGACGCCGAACACAGAGCTCTCACGACCTCTATCGTCCTCGCTCGCTCCTCTCTTCAGTTCATCCAAACAGGGCATGAGTGATGCGATAGGAGCAGGAAAAAATGACCTTCCAGCTCCCCCCTCCATTGGCCTATTTATTTGTTTTGGAATGGTTATATAGTTTTATTAAAATGGCCCAACCATAACGTCATGTTTAACTTGAGTTAATGAAAGGACAACAAAGGAACAAACAATGCATAATTTGAGGCACATGGCATCCAATCAAACAACCAACATGAGATCTCGGTGAGCTCACACACACACCGTATGCAGGGCCACGGCCTTTTGACTACCGGATCCAGAGAGGGGGGGGGGGGGGGGGCCTGAGAGGACACAGCACAACAGGCCAGCTTCACAGAGACGCTAACAGGCATCCTTATCAGACAGTAGCTACTGTAATGTCAAATCTATCGAGGCCTCGGCCGAGAGGGGGCCAAGTGTGTGCTAGGTCTCCTCTCCGGCTTATTGTGAAGCAGTTGCTGGGTGGGCCCCTGGTCAAGGCCGGTCCAGTCACTCTTCACCACAAAAAGAGCTGGGAAAGTGGATTCTACCGTAAACACAGGCCAAAACATGTCAAGCAGCGATTCACTGGAAAGGGGTTTTACCCTCTGCCAAGTCTACCCCTCTCTGCCTCACTGCTCCGTTCCTTTAAACTCCTGTTTAATTACTGGCAGCTTCCTCATGACTCAGTAAACCTTCGCCTCCATATGGCATCTGACTGACATCATCCCTCTGCGTTCTCCAGGAAGGGCTGTCTGTGCCGCTGCGCCTGAGAGCCAGGCTGCGTCTGACTCCGCTGGGAAGAAAGGGCCCTTTCATTCACGCAGCCGCGCTCTAAATTCAATTAGTGCGCCGTCCTCCCTGTCCAGGCCAACTCTCGTAGGTGTGAAAGTGACCCATCATATCCATGTGCTCACTCGTGTTCCACTCCTATCCCCACCCTGTAGATTTATTGCTAGGTTCTATCTTGTGTGGATAGCTAACATTTTACCAAAGATAGTATAGTTACTAAGATGAATCATAAAGGGGTTTTTCAATGGAATGAAATGGCACCCACTTCCGCCTCCTAAAGGGGCGTGATCAGTGACGAGATAATCGGTTTAGAACGGTGTAGAATCAGCTGAAGCAGGTGCCGTTGATAACAGGTTTATTTCACCCATAGAAATGCTCCCGTAGGCCCCAGCCGTGGCGCGACTGGCTGGGGCACCTGCACCGCACACCGGCAACCCGGGTTCGATTCCCGCCCCGTGGTCCTTTCCGGATCCCACCCCTACTCTCTCTCCTGCTCGTTTCCTGTCATACTCTCTACTGTCCTGTCCAATTAAAGGCATAAAAAGCCCCAAAAAATAATCTTTAAAAAAAAAAAAAAAAATGCTCCCGTTTGCCTCCTAAATGGGAGTGGCAGTTGCGTCACAATGAAACCAGAGGTTACCCTCATAGGAATCGTCTCGCTTTATAAACTGTCTCTGATTTTACTGTAATACTAGCTATCACTCAATCTGTGAAAAAGGCACTAGCTCTGTTTGGGCTATGCAACTACCAGTTTACATTTCAGCACCTCTACATTAACACTGACTGACAGGAACAGTGGTGTTCTACAGTGGCTATAGGTAATGTTAGCAAAGAAGGCTTGCCACTTATGCTTACTAAAAGGTGCTATATTCAATCATTTTAGTTCAAAATAATAAGCAATAAATAGAACAGAATAGAATGTGATAAAATAATCGCTTTGACCTGATGTTAAAAAAAGGAAAATGGTAAGATATCCACTAAAGAAGTTGGCATCCTCACAAGCTATCCTTAGCATTTCTGCTCTCTCATTATTACATTTTATACCTCAAGAGGTGCTAGTGAGTCAATGGTAATTTACTGGCAAATGGCAAAGCAAACATGCCTCCTTCAGTTAAAAGGCTAGAATAATGACAACAATGTTTATTTGTGGAGAAATGGAACACTACATACACACAGTCTTAATTAATTTTCAGAGTGCTGGACTGAACTAAGTTAATGTGAATGTTGATTCATGTTGATGGAGACACTAATGGTAGTTTTTCAGCCTCAGCTAGTCTTGGCACACTTTTTCATAACTTCTACAAATGGGGAAGAGGTAACTAGATATGTAGTACTGTAGTAATATACTGTCCCCTGCCTGGGGTGGTGAGTATGCCTCAATTTAGCTCACTAGCCAACAGCTAGTCAGGTGTACATGCTGCGTAGCCGCTTAAAGTGTGTGGTTTATGTTCGTGCTTGTTCATCTCCATGGACTTGCAGCATCCCTCCAGGTGAGGTTTCAGGTGAGGATGTTACCTGTACAGCCGGTGGTGCCCTTCCTGACGGAGTATCCCAGGTCACAGTGGCAGATGAAGGATCCCCTGCTGTTTTCACACTTCCCACTCAGACAGATGTTTGGGTTGAGCTCACACTCATCAACATCTTCAAAAGAAAGCAAAGGGGGGAAAAGAGGTTTCTCAGTCTAAAAATAAGAACTATTTATTCAGACCAAAAAAGGACCCGCGCACTTTAAGTTGGCCAGAGGAGGATCTGGTTTCAATCTTACTCATCGGTCTTGTCATGTTTCTCCCAAATATCAAGCATTCCCCTTCCCAGCGAGCACTGTTGTGATTAGCCTGAAAACTAGTTGCATTCCAATCATTCTCACCAAACTCACTGGATCTGATTTGTGAAAACACAATAGGGCATTTTTTTGCACTGGATGGGTGAAACTGGAACCAAAATAATTACCCAGGCATGTCTTCATATCTTCAGAGGACATGAACCCATCGTAGCACAGACACTGGTATTCGCCCGGGATGTTTGTGCACTGGCCTCCGTCGCATATATTGGGATTGTCCTCACACTCGTCAATGTCTGTGGAAACATACAAACAATGGGAAAACAGCATTGCCAAGCTAACATAAGGATGCTCTCTATGTGTGTGTGAACTGGTTACTCTACTCCTGTATCTACAGTTAGACAGCAGCCATTTTCATGAGATATCATGAAAACGCACCAGCCATCTGTGGAGAACGGCAACAGCTGGCGAATAGCTCAGCAATGGTCATCGTTTGACTTTATTTCAGCTATATACCTTTAATCCATCTAGGGAATTTCCTATCTAAAGAGCTTTTGTATCTGACCCTTGTCACCAGGGCAATAAAAGTCATGAGGTCTTGACTATTGAGTCATGAGACCTTTATTAAATCAAGCCATTTTATTACATACTCTGAGTGACATAAAAAAAACAAAAGTGGTTGTCTAGAGTATTGAGGTTACACCGCGCTCATTCTCTGACCTTACTCAGCTCAGTCAGTGGGAGCAGACGCTGGGTGACCACGGCTCCGCTTGGCCTCCAAAAGGCCAGCAGACGTGGGTCGAGCGAGAGGTGGAGACTGACCTGTGCAGCTGCGCAAGTCCGGCATGAGGGCGTAGCCACTGCGGCAGCTACACTCGTAGCTGCCGTCCGAGTTGGTGCAAAACGTTTCACAGCCGCCATTCTGGATGGTACATTCATCGATGTCTGCGAGACGAGGACACGGAGAGACAGAACTGTGACACTTAATATTCATCCATTGCACAGATGCCACATGCTGTTATGGAAACTGTAACGACAAACATGGTGATGCTTTTCTCACCTATGCAAGAAAGTCTGTCCTCCGTGGATTTGTATCCGGTGTCACAGGCACACTGGTAGCGTCCAATCATGTTAATGCACTGGCCGTGTTTACAGAGTTTGTCACTCAGTTCACACTCGTTAATGTCTGTGGAACAAACAAAGACATTTTTTAAATATCTTTCGTCACGCACGCTCACATCTAGTAAAGTGCATGCATGAGACTGAGACAAATTCTTTTAAAAAAACTTCTCTGCTCTTCCCTGCTCACTAATTCCCAGGATTCGTCCCCATAATAAAAGTATACCAGCAACACAAATAATTAGCATGAATGTATGAGGTCATCCACTTCACACACATGTGGTGAAAATGATGAATTTTTCACTTGAGATGTATAATCAAACCATTATATTCAGATCGCTGGTGCAATAGAACTTCCAGAGGCATTTAGTGGAGGCAGCCACGAGAGGCCTGCTCTTCTAAGGCCTTTAATGTGATTGGATACAGCTGGGAGCTGCTTTTTTCAACCGTGTGTATTTATCTTTTCATGTGGAGGGGAACGTGGTGCAGGACTTAGCTGGAAAGGAGTGTGCTTTCCATCTGCTGTCCTGGAGTTCAAAGCCTCACACGGAAAAGCAGAGCCCAGCAGCACCCATCCCAGAGGCACACACACCGTACCATAGAGGAGGGTGGTACACTGGCATGGCGCAGCGCAGACTAAAGACTACAGTACGGCTCGCCATGATACAACAGAGCACAGCACAGCACTGTATGGAGGAGTACAGCATGGAACAGGGCCATGGCTCTCATTCACTAACGCTTTTGTAACAAAGCACAGAGCGTAAAAAGAACGTTCATGTAATATCACAGGATATTAACATTGTATCACAATCCATCACGCCACACTTTCACACAGCTTAGAAAACCTCAATGACGCTAGTACTTTTTTTTGGGCGGAAATAAAGTAAGGACCCAGCCCAGCGTGTCAGAGTGTACTGTAACTCTCCACGCACACGGAGCTTTCACCATCCACTTAGAGCAAGCTAAGCAAGCCTTCTCAAAACATGTCTCCTGCCAGCGCAGGCTCTCACCCAGACAGACTCTATCTCACCCGCGGCACACCCGTCATTACAGATAAACCACACACACGCAGACAAACACACATGTATATGCATGCACACACACACACACACACACACACAGAGAGAGAGAGAGAGAGAGAGAGGCACAAACACACACACACACACACACACACACACATATACACATATACACACACACAGACACGGCACACATACAGACACCAGACATCACCGCCACCCCTGACAAAAAAAAGGGAGACGTCTACATACTCTCTATCTTTGTTATCTCAAGAGCCTATTAACACATCCATCAGGCAGACCAGGAGGACCACACACCCACACAGACACACACACACACACACACACACACACACACACACACACACACACACACACACACACACCCACACAGACACAAACACATGGACCCATTCACACCACTTGACACTAGGGCTAAGGCATGTTCATCTACACGTGCGGAACAACCGCCATAGACAACGCGTCCATCTGCTGTATGCCTTACTGCGGCTTGCGGCTTTGCTCGAATTTGACTGAACTGGTTTTTACAGATTCACAAAATGCCCACTACATAATAACTCTGATTAAGCCAAGCTATAAAAGTGATCAGTATATGGCAATGAAAAAATCCTCCATTGTTTTCCGAATGTATTCATCATCATTATCATCATCACCATCATCATCTACCAATTTTGGCTCAGTCATTTTGAGAGTGCTAAGTGGCTGTTTATTTTCATAGCAATTTGATCACATTATTTCAAAGGCAGCAATAATGACTTGTAACACCCCCAGTGTAAATGAAGCTCTTTGTTTGATCAAGGGCAACTCCCTCCCCCCCCCCTCTCTTCCCCCGCCCCTCTCCCCCCCCCCCCCCCCCCCCTCTAGGGCTCTCTGTCTGTGCAAAACGTTGCTCAAAGATTCTGGCAGCGCTGCCGCTCGGCTCACAGCACTCTGCTGGTTTACATTGACGCGGCGGCCTTCCGAGCTCTTCCCAGAACCCCGGGCCTGGCCCGAGGCCACCGATCCCACCAATCCCGCTCCCTCCTCACCTAGACAGGCGGAGCCGTCCGGCGCGATGGAGTGGCCCTCCGGACAACTGCAGCGGAAGCTGCCCTCGGTGTTGATACATTCGCCGCCACGGCACAGCAGAGGGTTCCGCTCACACTCGTCGATGTCTGGGAGAGAAAAAGTGTGTGTGTGTGTGGGGGGGGGTGGTGGGGAGGGGGGGGGGGGAGGGAGAGGGGGGAGGCGCCAGGGCACACAGACACAAACACTTGCATCATTCACTTGAATCTCTTCAGCACTCATCTCATCTCTCAGCCGCTTAGAGGCTACCATGGTGTCTCAGCAACAGCTGTAATGAATTCAGCAGAATGAGAGAGAGAGAGAGAGAGAGAGAGAAAGAAAGAAGAAGAGAGGGGGAAAGACAGAGAGAGAAACAGAGTGGAGGAGAAGAGAGAAAGAGAGAGAGCCTGGTGGCCTGGCAAACAAATATAAATTAATATTTAAGAAAAAAAAAACTCATAGATGAATCAACAAACATTTCCACAGATGGCGGATGTGAGGAGAGGATAATTGTGTATATAAAAATAGTTGAGGAGGGCCCTGAACGATGGCGTGTTTCTCTAATGGAAGGGGAATCCTGGCAGGGCGTGGGGAGGGTTGGGGGACGTTCGGCGTGGGGAGGGTTGGGGGACGTTCGGCGTGGGGAGGGGTTGTGGGGGCGTTCGGTGCGGCGTCGACACAGCTGAGGAGCACAGGCAGTGCTTTTAAGCGCACGACTGTGATTCCCATAAAGCTGATTCAACATGCTGCACAGACCCTTTCAAGGAAA
Organism: Sardina pilchardus; assembly: GCF_963854185.1. NCBI lineage: Eukaryota > Metazoa > Chordata > Actinopteri > Clupeiformes > Clupeidae > Sardina > Sardina pilchardus. The sequence continues at coordinate 2,256,041 of NC_085004.1, forward strand.
TTGCCTGAGCAGCCTTCCAAGCACACGTCCCGCTATGAGGCGGGCCAATTATTCTGCCTAGCCGCTCATTTGAAGCCGCAGAGAAAAGCGGCAGGAGGAGAACAGGGAAGGGGAAAAAATCCGCCATTTAAATGACATGCCAGTGCCTTGGGCAGGGAGGCTGGCAGACTGGGATCCTATCCTGTTTTGCGGGTAAACGGTGTGAATAAATCTCGGGTTTTTTTTGCATGTGAGGGTCCCTGCGAGGGCCATTAACTGGGCTAAGGGGTACTTTGTGTAAGGTATGTTGCAGCGGCTGGCATGGCTGTGTTGCAATAAAGCGGCCGAAAAAGTAAATCTTGGTGGTGGTGAGGCGGCGGTGCTCGTGGCGGTCAGCTCACCCATGCAGTTCTTCATCATCATGAAGCCGCTCTCGTAGCCCTCGTAGCACTCGCACTCAAAGTCTCCCGGCGTGTTCACACACGTGCCGTGACCACAGAGATCAGGGGAGATCCGGCACTCGTCGATATCTGCAGACGACAGATTTCTGTACAGTTAGAATCAAGCAATGTAAAGCAGTGTACATTTAAGTGTATGTGGATATCTGAGTGAAACATTTGTGTGTGTCTGTGTGTGTGTGTGTGTGTGTGTGTGTGTGTGTGTGTGTGTGTGTGTGTGCGCATAATATGAATGAAGCACTGCATATTTAACACACCATTCAAGATCCCATTGGAACTTCAACATGAGGTTTGATTCGGGATCATTCATTCAACATGTCTCTATACATAGACAGCCGCTACCTATGGAAATTGGAGTTTGACACTTCCACTAGCCCCTACAGGGCCTGGGGAACGCATTAGCGACCGGATTTTGACGCGGCACTTTAAGCGGAAACAGCGGGAATGGGAATAGCAGCCTCAGACCATGAGCTCACCTGTGCAATTCCTTTCATCCGAGTCCAAGGCAAACCCATTATCGCACCTGCAGCGGAAACTGCCAATGGTGTTTCGGCAGCGGCCGTGGGTGCACAGACTGTGGATCATTTTGCACTCGTTGATATCTGCGGAGAGAGAGAGAGAGAGAGAGACAGGCAGAGGTGATCGTCGGTCAGCTCCAGAACCCAGAGGCAGCAGCAGCGTGCCGGCTCATTTCTCTCAGATGGCCGACAAAACAGCGCCAGCACGAGGCGCTTTTTATGTGCGCGCTACTTGGCACGGCTACCATCGAAAGTGCAAGGAAGCCATGCAGATGTTGATGCACCTGGTGTGCAGCAGTGGATATCAGATGCCTGTGAATGGAGGGGGTTGTGGGGAAGGGGGGGGGGGTGGACTGTGTAAAACTACAGGCCTCCTGAGATACCATATACAGCAGAATTCCTGCGTGGTCACCGTAAACCTGGCTTCACGTGACTGAGGGGAGTGCATGTTTTTAATAACGCTGTGGAGGTTCATGTCAAGCTGGGGTTTTAGGGTGAGGATTAGTGTACGAGTACACAGTTCAGGTCAGTGTTTTACAGGGCTCTGTGGAATACCCAACTCTGATTGGTCAATCTAAGTGGCCTATAAAGATGTCTGCTAAAGTGTGTATCATAGGCATGGCACACCAATGTTTGATACACTACCACCAACAGAGTTTTAATGGCTACTGCTAAACCTGAAAAGATAACATTACGTAAAACTGTCCTTATTAAACTGCTATTATACAAATGAACCCATCTAGTGTGATGGAACACTTGCTTTGTATGAAGGTATTTTCCAGAAACCTCTAGCTGGCTCTACTCTACATTCTCCAAAAATCTGAACGGTCTATTAACAAGTGTAGGAGGGATAACATCTAAGTGATGCATTTGAGGACTCCTGTATGATAACGCTATCCATCTTAGTACCGTAATTTCCCGACTATTAGCCGCGGCTTATACATTGATTTTACTAAATTTCTTCAGCTATGAGAGTAATACAGGGGGGCAGTTAATATGGCGCTAATATGGTTTTGTTTCTTTTAACTTGCATGAAACACTGTACTGCGGCTTATTATACACAACGCGGCTTATTGTGGGGAAATGACTGTAGCGGTACCAGGCCGTGGGAGAGGGCTACCTTAGAGGAAGGCAGCTCACTGCTCTGGGTTAGTGTGTGATTCACCTCACTGTGTGTTCACTGTGTGCTGTGTGTGTTCACTAATTCGGTTAAATTGGGTTAAATGCAGAGAAATGAATTTCCCTCACAGGATCAAAAAAGTATATATTCTATTCTATTCTATTACCTTTTATGAAGGGCTAAGTGATGCATTTGAGGACTCCTGTATGCTAACGCTATCCATCATAGTACAGTACTGTAGCGGCACCAGGCCGTGGGAGAGTGCCACAGTACCTTTGAGGAAGGGCTTTCCGTTGATGAAGTCTCCGCGGTGGGAGAAGCCGGGCCCGCGTGGACACAGCAGGTTGTACTCCTTGCTGCCCTTCTCTGGACACTCGTCGCACTCGGGGCCCCAGGCCACGCCCACCGAGCAGCAGCAGCCGTCCACGCGGTGCCGGCCCGGGATCGGCACGCCGCAGCGCTCGTCCTCGTGGGTCAGGTAGCAGTGCTCCGTCCGCAGGTCTGACCAATCACACACACACACACGCACGCACGCATACACACACACGCACAAACACACACACGCACACGCACGCACACAGACACACACACACAGACATACACACACACACACACACACACACACACACACATACACACACACACACACACACACACACACACACACACACACACACACACACACACACACACACACACACACACACACACACACACACACACACACGCACGTATCCATGAGCTTGCGCAAAACACATGCACAGACATGAGCTCCAGGGGTCATAAAATCCCATGAGCCATCACGTTTCGCCCATAATAGTTGAGTCAAGACGTTCACTACAGCCAAGTCCATATTTATAGCGGCAATTGCGGCTCTTGAGATTACAGTCCACTATAATTACATTTACAGCTCCTTATAAATTAAATCCATTAGTGGGGATGTAATGTGTGTGTGTGTGTGTGTGTGTGGGTCGTCCCACGGGGGGCACCTACCGATGCATGTCCTTCCCGAGGCGTCCACGGTCATGCCACTGGGGCACTGGCAGATGAAGGAGCCCGCCGTGTTGACACACTTGCCGTTGATACAGACGTCCGGGAACACCTCACACTCGTTCACATCTAGCCGCACAGAGAAGGGCAGTCAAGAGCAGTCTGCACCCACAACCTTACCGTACATTGAGAAACTCAAAACAATAGGACCCTTTTGGTCAACTTCTTGGGCTGAAATGGACAGTCCATTGAGCTACTTTGCCTGCTATAGGTCTGACTTAAAGCACGTCATCAGTATTGTGACAATTCAGGCACATTTCAAGGCTTGTGTTTTCTGGTCTTACCTTCACATACTGATCCCTTTAGTCTGGCATACCCTTTTTGGCAGTGTGGGTCTGCAAGAGAGAAATAAAAAAAAAAATACATACATCTTCACAACATATTCATTTTCCAACACCACCCAAGAATGCCCCGTAAAGACTTCCCACACACACCTACTGAAGCGTCCATCTTACCTGGCTCACACTTGGTACATGGGCTGCCCCAGGCCTCGCCAAGAGTGGCACAGCATTGCGATTTCAAAGTGGCGCCATTAATGTTGATCTCACAGCGGCCGTTCACTACTTTGAGCCAACACCGTCCTTTACTGGTCTCTGATGGCACACAGTAAACACATGGGTTTACCCGAGGAATGAGCTACCACCCCACCAATAAAACAAAGACACCTAAATATACATCAGCAACATCCTTTACAAGAGTTCAAATCCTCTGGATGCTTTGAAGTCGTACCAATGCACTGGGTTCCAGAGCCGTCCAGAGTGCTGCCCACAGAGCACTCGCACAGGAAGGACCCCTGGCTGTTCTTGCACACGCCGTTCACGCAGGGGCTCGACTCGCACTCATCAATGTCTGCGCAGATAAGAGCCGTCCAAAGTCAGCCGAGAATGCACAAACAAACGTTATTAATGGGACACAGCGGAAGTAAAAAAGGACATCATATGAAGATGAAGTGAATAGGAGTCCCTACCCTCACACACGTCCGTCTCTGGGTGGAAGACGTAGCCAGTAGGGCACTGGCAGGTAAAGCTGCCGGGAGTGTTTCGGCACTGTCCGTTGTCACACAGAAGTCTGTTCACAGCGCACTCGTCAATGTCTGTGGAGACATGGCATGGGGCATCACCGACATGACAACGTCAAGCTGCACTGACACAGCACACTGACCCCACCCCAGAGTTACTGCAGGAGTTAGGAGTCGCAGGAGTTTTGCAACGGCCAAATGCACTCTATGAAGCACCAAATATTTTATTCACAAGCACAATCTCATGTATCAAAGCAGTAAACATACACATACATACCTGCATATATGCATACATACATACATACATACATACATACACAAAGTCAATGTTAACCAGCTTCTCTTATACATACCAATGCATTGTTTGCCAGTAGAATCCACTTCGAATCCCAAGTTACAGTTACATTTGTATGTCCTCAGCATGTTCTCACAAACTCCATTTTGGCAAATATCCGGATCAAGTGCGCACTCATTAATATCTGCAACACAAACACATACAGCATGGCGGTGACTCATCTGTAGGCCATTTTCATGACCAAATTCCCGTCTGAGAGTCGGGCCCTCTCGTGATTGTTTTGCTGTCTCTCCATGCGTGTCCTACCTCTGCCGTCAGTGGTAGTGCCAGGGCCGTGGCTACACAGGGCCAGGAACTCGGCTGGAAGACAAACACACACACAGCAGCCTCAGTGTAAACCCAAAGCCAATAATGGAATAAAAAAATATATAACTTTTGTAAAAATCCAGTAAGACATTTAATACCATGTCATTATGCATTTCCATGCTCTCGCGGCTAAGGTTCTCTGGCCTTAGCGTATATAAAACTCGCTTGCTTAATGTGGTGCAGCCTGGCGTCTTTTTGATATTGAGACTTTAATGGGCAGAACTAACGAGAGATTGCTGTTTTACTTGTGGCGACATCGAGCCTCAGAGGACTTCTTAAAAAGACATCAAGACGATGAAGCACCAGACACATGCAAACGAAAGAATCAATATGTACTATACACGCGTCATGGTTTCATCTATTTAAACGCTTCATGACTTGGGAATCACATGAGAATCATATTTATCAGCGCCTTCGCCAAAAGAGGTTATGGTGCGGTTTGTTTGTTTATCTGTTTGTCTGTAAGTAGGATTATGCCAAAACAACCAGCCTGATTCTCATGAAACTTGGTGGGATAAAGTAGCATGGGCCAAGGATGAACCCAGATGATTCTTTAGTGGATCCGAATCATTGAGCAGATCCATGGATTTAGTTTCACTTTCGCACAACGTTGCAATTGCCATAGCTAATGTGGCCTTGGCTCAGCTCAGGCCTGCACTCTGAGTGTGCTCTTCTGGTCAGATTATGAAACTGATTGTATAAACAAATTACCTTAGATTAAAAAGCTTTTCTAATATAGAGATTTCCTAAACACAGCTGTACAGTATGTGTCATATAATTTGGGATTGTTTTGAATGTCCATGCACTGGTCTGTGGGGGTCTGCTCCCCGCACCCCCAGGAGCGTGGGGGGCTGTCTACAGACCCATCCCTTTTGGTGCTATTTTCCTAAGGGGTCATGCCAAGACACAGGCTTTTTCAGGCTAACCATTGGCTCTTTGGCTTCTTGAACTTGCGTAAGCAGTGGAGTAACACTATCCATCATGCAGTGCCCTCTACCCCGTGCCCAGCACCCTCCCAGCCAGTCTGCGCCACTATTTTAAACCTCGGAGCAAAGTCTGCGTCGCTCCTGGGACACAACAACTGTATTTCTCCTCACAATGTCAAATTTCATTGGCGATTACAGAACTGAATGGTGTTTTTAAATGGCTTCCCTCTTCATCTGTCCTCTGTCACTGACAATAACAGAAGGACTCAAGAGAGACCGAAAAGCTCCACAGTCTCTTTCCACTGCAGTATGCCTGATGCCCAGTGCTGCCAAAGCCAAACTGGCTCTACCCGTTCAGTGTCATGTGTTTTATGAAGCAGTGGGCAAGGGAAGGTTATGTCAAGTGTACTTTTTCTGCGGGCAGTTTGCTCTTTTCTCTGATGATTAAAGCCAGAGGTCCAGTTTGATTTTCTGTCATTAAACTGCACAGTAAATGTGGACTCTTTGGAGAAGGAATTTAAATGGGCATGACTTGCCTGATTTTGTGTCAAATATCACCAGTCTTCCAAATGATTATATAAGAAATAATAAGTGTTGTAAAAATGGACTGTTGGCTATCTTTAATTAGCGCAAGAAGGAGGTTTTCATAACAGGGCATCATAATTGCGCCCCAATGAAATAAAACAGTGAAACAGAACATGGAAGCCTTGTGGGTACATTTGTGCGATCTCATTTGGAGGGCATTAACAAAAGTCCCTTTGTGTTTTCCAAAACATGGAAATCCTGGAGATCTCACAGAGTTTCATAAATACCTACTGTAGATTAGCATGGCTAGTATCACAAACTAGGGCCTTAGTATCTCTCCAACTAGGGCCCTTTTCTCCACTGATTGAGGGTACAGATTTAATGCACACTGGTGTTTCAATTTGGAAACTAACTTTGCATTTTACACATATCAAGTATGTCTTCTGTTTCTGAATATTCCCCTAATAAAATAGCAGGATTTATCTTCACAAAACATGAGGCTCCAACAACTAAAAACAGTGTGGTTTAAAAAAAAAATAAAAAAATAAAAAAAACATTTCCATGTGTCCAGGGAAATAAGTAAGAAATACTTCTCATGCTACTGACACTAGGCCCAGTCCTGCCATGGGTGCTCTGTGTTCGGGGGTTAAGATACCTGAGCTCTGGGGTGGACATGGCTGGCAGGGCTCCCCGAAGGCGTAGTTGGGGTTGGCACAGCAGCACTCGGACTTGGTGACGGCACCGAGGAAGGGCCGCACACACTGTCCCCTCTTGTAGCCTCCATAGCATGTGCTGCGCATATGTGTATCTGAGGCCCAATGAGACCAGAGAGAGACACAATGACTCAGAGAGAGAGAGAGAGAGAGAGAGAGAGAGAGAGAAAGAGAGAGCAAGTGAAAGAGGGGAAAACATGACTCTTGTCCTCTTGCTCAATGAAAACAAAAGGAGACAAACAACACTGTCTGGGGGAGAAAAATAAGACTTCACTAAGAAATGTCAATGGTGCTGATGAAATATGTTGCTAATAATGATAACGTCTTCCGTGCTCAGCCAAAACAGTATTTCATCACTGAAATGTATACTGGAAATAACAAGCAGTTATTGGAAGCTTCATTTAATCTGTGCTCAGAACATGGGTGTAGAAGTTTAAGGATTTATTTATCATTAGATAGTGCATGTGAATGTAACATAGACAAAAAGACAAAAACACTCACACATCTAACACACAAACACACACACACACACACACACACACACACTTCAATTGAATTTACAAGGAAGCACAAGATACAGTAAACGAGTGTATGTTTCCTGACGACAGGTTCTACTCACCTACACACACACGCCCATCCAGGCCCACAGCCAGGCCTGGCATACACTCACACCTGAAGGAGCCCTCTGTGTTCACACAGCGGCCATTCATACACATGCCAGGAGTTTCACACTCATTAATGTCTAGAGGAGGACACAGAAAAGAACAAAGTATTAGACAACAGAATATTGTAATGTTGTGTAACTTGCTTTGGACAAAAGTGTCTGCCAAGAAACATAAATACAAACATATTCTAGCAATGCAAGACTACTATCACAGATGTTTTTACTATTGAAATGCAGTACCTAAGAGACACAGAGTGTATTGTTCCACTTTGAAATACTATACATCACATTTGTTCAGATTATTCCTTTCTGTGGTAAATTACAACACGAAAGTCAGTCATCAAACAAAATCATATTAACCTTACTATAAACTAACATTTCTTCCAGTCACTCCAGTCAGTCAAACAAAAAATCTCCTTTTTTGGTCAGTCCCATAAAGCCTCTTAGAGAGTGAAAGCCGTGCGTTATCACAATTATGATAATGGAGTCCAAACCATGATACGCTTGGGTTGGGTATTATGTCTGAGCTCACTGAGCTGAGAGATCAGTTTACGCTAGCACAGACACGGAGAAGGGCTGCGGCCCCATTCTAGACTATACAAATCATTAATGAGAGCATTCATCAACGCCATGGCTTCACAAGGCCTCTTCTCATGGACAGGCCTGAAGGCATAGCAATAATGAAGATATGAACATGCACGCACACACACACACACACACACACACACACACACACACACACACACACACACACACACACACACACACACACACACACACACACACACACACACACTTACCTAGGCAGAAGCGTCCAGTGGGGTCCAGGTAAAAGCCCGGTTTGCAGATGCACTTGAAGCTGCCTTCCTCGTTCATGCACATGCCGTTTTGACAAATGTTCCTCAGGCACTCATCCTGGTCTGTAAGGAGGACACACGAGAACATTTCTATCACAAAGTCCCACTCGGAGGGGCACAGACACCTCAGAGTTTACATGGATTTTACTGTAATAGTAATTAAGTAAAATATGTTTAATTACTAGATATTGAAGGATAGCTGGTTCTAAATAACAGTTTCAGAGGAGATTTTACAGATAAATTGTCTATGACATCAAACTCCATTGCTACACCAATTTAAGGATAGTATAACATCATGACTGATGGCAAAGAGACTTATGAATAGCCATCCTCAATGTTTGCAGCCCTTATATAAACAAATGTAACTTTCAATGGCTAAAACATTCACTAAACCAATTAATCTATCCTGGTAACAATTTAGTTTGGAAGTTAAACACTAACAATAACAAATCAGAAATCAGTAAAGAGGCCCAGCTTCACAGCTTTACCTTGGCAGTTCTTTCCATCCAGTGTGAGTTCAAAGCCAGCGTTGCACACACAGTTGAAACTGCCCATAGTGTTGACACAGCGGCCATTGTTGCAGATGCGCCCATTAGCCACACACTCATCCAGATCTGTCGAGATCAGTCAGAGTACTGTATGAGTATGTGTGTTGGTCAGTCTTCCTGTGAATACTGTGTGTGTGTGTGTGTGTGTGTGTGTGTGTGTGTGTGTGTGTGTGTGTGTGTGTGTGTGTGTGTGTGTGTGTGTGTGTGTGTGTGTGTGTGTGTGTGTAGTTACAGTATGTAGGTTCAACTGTTAGGTTGGGCTGGACTGCTGTATACTGTACCTTTGCACTCCGTCCTGGTGGCTGTGGTCTGGAAGCCTGGTCCACACTTGCAGAAGTAGGAGCCTCCTGTGTTAACACATTCTCCGTGCACACACGGACTCCTCTCACACTCGTCGTCATCTGTGGAACAGCAGCACATGAGCTATTCAATCAGTATGGCGTGTGCAGTGCAGAACACTAGATCACCATTTAAACAACCAGAAGATGATCAGTATGGCGTGGGCATAACACTAGATCACCATTTAAACAACCAGAAGATGAGTTTCAAAACTCAAAACGTTGGATAAAGGAAAAGCCTTCAGGAAGCTGAGTGAGATATTCTGCACGTGTATCCACAACCAGGCAAATGGCATCTCTTCAAATAGCCACCATACATGACTATACATCACCATACTGTACATCACCATACATCACCATACAGTACATCACTATACATCACCATCCATGACCATACTGACCGATGCACTCTCCGCGGGGGTCCAGCCTGTAGCCCATGTTGCATTCACAGCGGTAGCTCCCAGGGGTCGGAATGCAGCGGCCGTTAACACAGAGATTGAGGTACAGCTTACACGTGTTGGTGATGTTTTGGGTCGCAACTACAGAGAGAGATGTAGAGGAGCACGTCATGATGAGCTTATTATAGGGACCATGGAGCATATCTTAGATGACCCAACACATCCACTGTTCCTCAAGTGTGTCAGAGGTCGTAGGTCGAATGGCAGAATTCTGCAGACAGTAATCAGGACAACAAGCTACCAAAAGTCATTTGTGAATGAAAGAAAAGGTCTGCGACACCATGAGCTCCAGATAGAAATGTTATGGCAAGTTTTGGGCGCTAGCCCTCAGACATGCCAATTCGTCCAGCACCCAGTCTTTAGAACTTGGATGTGCACTGCACGCTGGCTTGTTTTTATCAACCACAAGTCATTTGTGCCTACAGCAATTAGACTGCCCAATAACAGACCCAGTATATGCACTGCTGCACTTTAATTCACCCCTCTGCACATCCATGCAATTCTGTCAGATATTGCAATGCACAGACATAGTTATTTTTATTTTCATCACGTATATTCTCTATTTATTCTATTGTCTTTTCATGTCATGATATGTAATGTTGTACTGTATGTACAGTATGTAATGTAGTATGTATGTTTATAATGTGGTATGTCTATCTGTTTTGAGTACTATATGTTTTGTGAGACGTGCAATGTCGACCAGATGAATTTTGACCATGACCTTGTAAGTGTAAGGCCCTACTGTAAGTGTAAGTGTGAACCCCTCATAATATTGTTTTCTTGTGTGCTGGCTTGATTTAGAAACATGGCAGATTACAGCGCATCTGTGGTTACATGATGGTGGGGTGGAGGTAGCAAAGTGGCCCTTGGAATAATGGACATATGTGACCATTCACAGCGAAATCAGTCGTTTTGCGCACATCGTTATTTTGAGAAAATCAACAATAACAAACTTCCGGGTTAAAATGTTGAATTTCACGTTTTCGCATAATTCGGCTGTATACAGTCTACAGTTTCATATCGTGAACGCATTTCACTGAAAAACCTACGTTTTGACTGTTAAACCCGGCGAAGATTTGCTGTCATTCCCGTTGTGCACGCGCTGCTTAAACAGGTGATTTCTCCTCTTCTGGCATATCATGACAGGAGAACCATGTCAACTTTGGATGCGGTTATCTTAGCGATAGTTTGTGTAATACCCTCGATATACATATCGTTGGAAAGCTTAGTTTATGGCCGTTCACGTGAGCACAATAACTTAATTTACTAAATTTTACCGAAACGACTGGTTCCGCTTTACAGGGTCACATATGAATATCACTGTGGATAAAAGTGCCAGTCAAAGGAGTAAGTATGAGTACATTAGCTGACTGTGAACACCGTGTGTTCAAGAAAGGCTCACCAGGGTGAGTTCGTGGGATCTGTCCTGGGTCGACCGGAACCTGGACTGGACCGGGGTAAGGGCCCACACCAACACCAGGGTAGGGACCACTGCCAGGACCAATAGGAACACCACCGCCACCAGGCCCGAACGGAATGCTTGGTCCGCCGATGACGGGAGGTCCCGGGAGCTGACCACCAGCGCCAACGACTGGGACTTGGGAGCACAGCCGCAGGTATTCATCTGCACGGAGATGGGCCGTGATGATCAGTCATTAGAGTACATACATTTGGAGTCCATTTTTAGATAAGATAGCTGCACTTTAACTACAGATGTCTAAGAGAGCCTCGAGGTACAGTACCAACTAACAACTGAATAGAAAATCAGTAGAGTGTAATCTACAGCATATACAGTAGCTCTCTCTTCACATTTCAATATCAAAGGAGTGTACTGTACAAGAAATAGAGTGTAACAAGAATTTCAAATCTTTAGCATGTACTGTACAGTATCTCAAGATAACTTGCTAGGCTCAAAGCTGCATTCAAATGCTCCAGACCCCGGCGTGCGTGATACCCACCAGTCCCCCTCATCGGGCACATCTCCGGGGTGGCCGTGCTGGACCAGCAGCGCCCGCTGTCGCAGCAGCACTGGTACTTGGTCATGGGCTGCGTGTTGGGGTTGGCACACCGGCCATTCACCATGCTGGAGTAGCAGAAGCCAGCGCGGGCATCTGCGGAGGAGAGAGAGACAAGGACGCATCTCGTGTCGTTAGTTAGGCGCACTAATGAGGCGGTGGTGTGTGTTTATCGCCCCGGCACAGCGGAAGTCCAGGCAGCCGGGCCGAGGCCGGGGGCACATGGCTGGGGGCAGCTCCCTCCCTCGCGCTCGCGCTGCGCACCAGTCATGGGAAATCGATAGAGAGGCTTGGCAGGGCTGCACGCTTGGAAGGGAGCGCTTCATAGCGGACATTCCTTCCGGACAAACATCCTCCAGGGGGGAGAGGGATTCGTGACTCCGTGTGTGTCTTTCCGTGTGTGTTTCCTTCAGCGAGTGTGTCTTTTCTGTTCGTGTGTGTGTGTCTTTCTATGTGCTGTGTGTGTGTGTGTGTGTGTGTGTGTAAGAGAGAGAGGGGGGGTATTATTTGTGTGTGTGTGTGTGTGTGTGTGTGTGTGTGTGTGTGTGTGTATTTGTGTATGTGTGTGGGGCTAGTTATTATTTGTGTCTGTGCGTGTGGGTGGGTGTGTGGGTGTGTTTGAGAGCTGAAGTTCTCTGACCCAGTTTCCCGCTTTGGCCGGCGCTTTTCCGAGAATTCGGAAGAACCCAAAAGCGGGCTTGATAAGAGAGGGGACTTTTCTAACTCCCCGTTTGCTGTGCTGAAGGGGAGGGGGAGCAACACACGCGGGGTGCGTCCTCAAATCTCTTTGTCCTGCAGCCTTCCACACCACAGACATGGCCAACACATGTCTCAGACACACACGAGAGACCACTGGCATCGTGAAAACGGGGAAAAAAGTCCCCAAAACAGGGTTCTGACTTCTGACGCTGTTGTCTGAGGATTTCAACCGCACAAATCACCCCCAAATAAAACACATATCGTCATGACATCCACACGACGGACGAGAAGCTTCTAGCATCTTCTGGTGAACTATAAAAGGTCTGCATGGTGCGTTTGGTCAGCACTGCGGAGCAGAGAGAGCTCTGAAGCATCTGGCCATGTGTCACTGGCAATGAGGCCGAGGCATTGACAAGGAAATGAAAACAGCTTGTGGGCCACAGCTGTGGACGCGTCGCGCAGCGCGCTGCACTTGCCCTGAGTCGCCGGAGCGGCGGACCGTTTCACACAGGGGGCAGGCGGGCGGGCAGACGGGTTTGGGGGGGGTAGGATAGGATGATTCCCGTAAGACGTTTTTTGGACGGGTGACTTGGCCAGGGCATTTTAATGAGCCCCGGGAACATTGAGTGAGGAGCCCCGCCGGGGTGGCATGCGGGAGGGCAGCGTTCGTCCCAGCGCCCTAATGAGACGCCAAAGGGGAGACAGCGGCATGCAGGTATGCACAGTGTGACGCTACGCCCCGCGCTCCTCCCCCCCCCTCTCCCCCCCCCCCCCCCTCTCCTCCCCAACTCTCCTCTCCTCTCCTCTCCTGCCCTCCCCAACTCTCCTCTCCTCCCCACCTCTCCTCTCCTCTCCTCTCCTCCCCTCCCCTCTCCTCCCCAACTCTCCTCTCCTCTCCTCTCCTGCCCTCCCCAACTCTCCTCTCCTCCCCACCTCTCCTCTCCTCTCCTCTCCTCCCCACCTCTCCTCTCCTCTCCAGCCGCCGCCGCGCAAGAAAATAGCTCATTGTTGCGGAATTATGAGCAAGCGACTACTGACCTAAATTCAGACAGCCAGGAGTTCCTCTGCTGCTCTCTCTCTCTCTCTTTCTCTCTCTCTCTTTCTCTCTCTCTTTTTCTCTCTCTCTGTCTTTCTCTCTCTCTCTCCCCCTCTCCCTGTCTCTCGCTCTCCCACCCTCCCTCCCATCTTTTTTTCCCCTTCCTCTTCTTCTTTCCCTTGGCCGCGGTTCAAGAGCTCTTCTCCACACGGCCTCCTCTGTGCCTGGGGAGCCGGCTCAGTTTACTCCCCCTGCCCTGAGCTGTGCTGCCCTGAGCTGTGCTGTGCTGTGCTGTACGGCTCCGTTTACTCCCCCTGCCCTGAGCTGTGCTGTGCTGTGCTGTGCTGTGCTGTGCGGCTCCGTTTACTCCCCCTGCCCTGAGCTGTGCTGTGCTGTGCTGTGCTGTGCTGAGCTGTGCTGTGCTGTGCTGTGCTGTGCAGCTCCGCGGATCTGCAGCCCGCTCTGCTCCGTTCCCATCCCCATCCCTGGCGCTCGCATTAATCACCGTGGGCCAGGGCTGGACGGACGAGTCCGCAGGGGCAGCTTAAGGGCCCAGCGTTCCTCCCTGGGGGGAAAAGCTGGGACGGGAAGGGGCCAGAGTCCAGTGGTGGTCATTAGCCAGACTTAATGGCTGAGGGGTGGTCGAGAGTTTTGCATGCTTGGGGTAGAGGAGAGGGGGGGGGGGGGCTGGCCTATCCCACTGTCTTTGGCAGGCAGAGGAGGCCAAGGGGGAAACCAACTTGACACCTTTTGTTCTCTGTGCAGAAACCTTCATTGAAACACATCACAATTTCAGATCATCTTGGCAGGTTCGCTTGGCCATGTCGGCAGGCCTGTTTCCAAGAGCGATGCCTATCCACTCTCCGCAACAATTAATAACACACTTGAACTTCCTACATCTGTGGATGAGTATCACAACACAAAGGACCATCTGCAGGTCTGGTTATACTCACCTATGCACCGAGAGCCATCTAGCGCCGTGTCGTATCCCTGTGGGCATCTACAGAAGTAGCTACCGATGGTGTTAGAACACTCGCCGCCGCTGCATAAACCAGGGATGGTGGCACACTCGTCACGGTCTGCCATGGTAACAAAAATATAGCGTGAGGAGGCCGACTTTAAGGAAACAATAGCATTTCAAACTGACACCTTGTGTAAGATCTCAGAGGAACACATAAATACAGACAGTAGACTAGAGTTTTTAAAGTGGAAAGTCTAACCTCATGACAGCACAGAGCCGGTGAGAAAAAAGAACATGATCGCAGGATATTAAATTCAGCGTCTCTTCACTGGCACATACTCCATGGCTGTTCAAACCACCTTTGGTTTGTGAATGCAGCAAATTACACTGATGTGAAAACTACCAAAGCTGGTTTTGACTTCCTTATGGAACCATTCTAAGAATTAGATTATTATTTCTGGGCAAAACAGTGCAAACATACTTCAGCATGAAAATGATCACCGCAAATGCATCCTTGGCCAACACTGTATATTTCAGAGAATCAAATTGGACTGTACAAATAAGACTGGTCTGGAACACATAGCTCCTTAATAGACCTCTACTCCTGCAAGTTTTAATAATAGCCATGGAAGAATCAGTCCTTTATTTGTATCAGTTTTGTAAAGGACGCCAAAGGAAGGTTTCCAGAAGCCTTGAATATTTTCTCTCGGGCCAATGAGTAAAAAAGTGAAATCCTCCTCAGAGCTCTATAACATGGGTCCAGGCCATGTACAGTGTATGTGCCAGCAGTGGATGTAAGCTTGAGTTTACTTATGGATTAGTCCTCTGCAGTGCATTATTGAGGGGGCTTCCACACGGCCTCCTGCTGGGAAGACAAACATGGGAAACATGCTACAGTGTGTCCCGGGCCGCTACTCAGCTCTGTGAGAGGAGAGGAGGAGAGAGCGAAGCAACCACAGCGTGACCCAGAGTCCAGTGGCCGACTCGGCACACCGACCACAGGGCTCTGCGCTGGTGATTTGAGCTCCTCCTCAAGGGGGCCAGGAAAACCCTAAAGTCCCTGCGCTGGGAAAGTTAATGTTGTGTAGCTAGAGCTAATGCAGAGCCTGGGTCTCCAAAGGAGAGCTGTAAAGGCCACTAACTTGGAAGCACAAT